>NW_011628053.1:342003-354826 GCF_000512975.1 Sesamum indicum | reverse complement strand
TAAGCGATGTACCATTTAATCGGAATATTTTACGGGTTTGGCTATTTAAAATAGTGTCTAATTAAATATAGAATCGGATATAAAAATGATGTCATTGGTTAATTAGATTATTAAATTCGTTAGATTTAAATATTGCTATAGCCAATTTATATAATTCCATCGGAATTGTTAACTAAATACGCAATTCTACATATTGTTATTTAATTAAATTATATAATAGCGAGAAATTGATAAGAAATCCGTAGAAATATTCCGAAAATTATATTTAATAAATGGTATGTTAATAAAGAGGAAAAATGAAGATTTGTACTTCGATAGAAGTAAATTATTAAAGAATTAGTAGAAATTATACGAATAATATTTAATATTATATTTAAAAGAAATTATGATATTATCGATATATTAATTGTATGTGGTATAACTCATTATAGGATACGGGGGTGAGGTGAAAGGACTGACAATTAGCGATTGAGTAGAAAGAAACGTTGTGAGGTTGAGGTAAGTTATATATGTCATCTTTATTTGTGGTATTGCTATTATATGAATTTGTGGTTCATGCTGACATTGATTTATTTGAAAATATATGAGTTGTGAATGAGTTGATTTGACTGACGATATTGTGTACGTGGAATGAGAAAATATGTTGAAATATCATGTTTGTTGTATGTTATGTTGTGGGTGTCTGAAAATGAGAATGTATTGATATATGGTTTTACGTTACTAGTTGCTTACAAGAATGGTGATATGTGGAAATGAGGGAGTAGTGGAAATTCAATATAATTGTGGTGTGAATACCCCTTGATATGTTGAAAAGCCTATAAGGCGAAATGAGATGAAAAGAGCTTTGATGCAATATAAAAAGAGCTTTGATGCGATATGAAAGAGCTATGTGCGAAAAGAAAATGCTATGTGCGAAATGAGATTGATGAGCCGGCTATCAAGGGGATTCACTTAAATTTAATAATGGTGAGATTGAGTTGGTGGGAAAAACACAATATCACCTTCTGGTAAGCAAACTAGGAAAAAGAAAGTTTAATTGATTGTCTTATTGCGTGATAACTATGTGGTGTAATAAAGATGGTTATGTGGAAGCAAATTGACTATATATTCTATGCATATTGCCTATGTATCTTGTTTGAGGTTATATTTGGTATACATATATAGATAGGACTGGTTATTTGCTTACTGTCACTCCCCTCCTGACATTTTCTTTCAGGAGTAGACTTTGAGGTGTCTCACTGTTGAAGTATAGGTCCACGCGCTATACTCAGGCAGGTCGGGCCAGTATGCAGTTTTCTCCTCTTTGTCAGTTAGAGTACAAACCACATTTTGTTGTATAGAGAGAGCGTAAGCATGGAGATTACTTATGATGGACTAATTGTGGTGCTTGATGTGCCTATATGATATTGTAGGTTGATTACGCTTGTTATGACGTTAGGGTTATGTATACATATGGATTAAATTATTATGTGCATTTATATCTATAAACACAAGGATTACTATACGTATGATGTTTAGGGTAGATATAGCCCTTGTAGCGAAGGGGGTGCTACAGTTTGACTGCCGCTTTCACGAGAGCATTAATGCAGTCGTGACGGGGACACATTCCCCACCCATCGCCATGTTTGAGGCAGGTGTCGCAAGTGTACCAGCATTTCTGGTTTCAGAGCATGAGAATAATCAATTTTAAATTAATTTGATTTTATCTAATAATCTAATTATTTAATGAATTTTACAAATATTTTATTTAATTTTATTATTGTAGATGACCTACTGGTGGGACTGTGACGATGAGTCTATGTTCTAGGTCTTCCACATGTTAGCCGATAAGTAAATCCAAAAGATACTTTCCGTCGCCCTGTCCATCCTGGTCAGGCACTCTGGCTGGCCAACAAGGCCTGGCTCCAGCTCCAGACGTACTAGGCCAGCGTGGTCTTCCAGCGGGAGTCCTCAAAGAATAAGGTGAAATGGGCGGCGAACTCTATGTCGTCCTCAATGGTATATCGGGGGGGGGGGAAGGTCTTCCTTTATCAGCATACACAAGAGAAAGTTGGTAAGTAAATAATAGTATTTTAAATGCTTTATCATTATTTTATTAAATAAGATGCTAAATTTTTTTTTTCTATAGGACGCAAAGCTCGGTCGGCCCCTCAAGAAGATGGGATTATTGGAGAGGTGCTACAAGAAAAAAGTGGACGGCGGCAGGCGCGGGCCGAGGGCCGTAGAGATGGCGGTAAGTAGATATAGTATTAATATTATTTTAAAAAAAAAATAATTCTTGCTTAAAGATTGTCATCCTTAGATGATTGGATATTTCAGACGCTGCTTTATTTTTTGTAATATCCAACCCTCTAGTCTTTGTTATTCTTTTAACTTTTTTGAAGTGTCTATTATATACATGTATATATATATATTAGGATTAATGGATTCAAGTGTTAAACCTGCTGGGTGCAAATGGATCTACAAATACAAGCTTGGAGCTGACGGAAAGGTTACAACCTTCAAGGCTGGGCTCGTGGAAAAGGATATACTCAATGACTCGGAGTTGATTTCAAGGAAACCTATTTGCCCGTAGACATGGCCAAGTCCATTTGGATTCTGCTTGCCATAGGAACAAGGTCTGACTATGAAATATGGAAGATGGACGTGAAAACGACATTTTTCAACGGTTTCACTTCCCATGAGAAGAACAGAAGGCCTGTCGTCTCCAAATGTCCATCTATGGCCTCAAATAAGCTTTCTAAAGTTGGAACACATGTTTTGATGAAGTCATACGGGTTATGATATCATCAAGAATGAATTTGATCATTGTGTATTCAAGAACATCGATGGGAGAGCGGTTGCGTACCTTGTGTTTTATGTATATGATATCTTACTCATTGGGAATGGTGTTAAGATGTTAGGCAACATTAAAGCATGGTTGACCACACAATTTTTCATAAAGGATATGGGTGATCCTCTTACATTCTTGGCATCAAGAGTTATAGGGATAGATCTAGAAGGATGTTAGGACTAACCAAATCTTCATATATTGAGAAAGTCTTGAAGAGATTCAAGATGCAGAACTCAAAACAAGGATTCCTTCCCATGAGGCATGGGATTAAGATGTCCAAGAAGCAGTCTCCCAAAACTGATGAGGAACTTAAATGGATGTCGGACATCCCTTATGTTTCAACCGTAGGAAGCATTCAGTATGTTGTCCAGTACACCAGGCCAGATGTCGCGTACGCTTTGAGCGTCACGAGCAGATATTAAGCATGCGCCAGAGAGGCGCACTGGAGCGCAGTCTAGACAATACTTAAGTACCTGAAAAGGACTAAAGATGTGGTCTTGATTTACGGTAGTGGAGAATTGATATTGGAAGGCTACAACGATGCTAGCTTGCAATCAGACGATGATGATGCAAAGTCTCAATCGAGCTTTGTATTCAAGCTGAATGGTGGTGTGGTTGCTTAGAAAAAGTACCAAGTAGGATACCACAACGGATTCCACCATGAAAGCTGAATACATAGTAATTTCGGAAGCAGCTGAGGAAGCGATTTCGATGAAAAAGTACATCCAAGAGTTGGGTGTGATATGTAGAATTGTTGAGCCCGTAGTTATCTTCTGGGATAACAATGGGGTAACCTGAAAAGGACTAAAGATGTGGTCTTGATTTACGGTAGTGGAGAATTGATATTGGAAGGCTACAACGATGCTAGCTTGCAATCAGACGATGATGATGCAAAGTCTCAATCGAGCTTTGTATTCAAGCTGAATGGTGGTGTGGTTGCTTAGAAAAAGTACCAAGTAGGATACCACAACGGATTCCACCATGAAAGCTGAATACATAGTAATTTCGGAAGCAGCTGAGGAAGCGATTTCGATGAAAAAGTACATCCAAGAGTTGGGTGTGATATGTAGAGTTGTTGAGCCCGTAGTTATCTTCTGGGATAACAATGGGGTAATAGCACAAGCAAAGAAATCAAGATCTCATCACCATTCCAAACATATTCTTAAACGCTACCATCTTCTTAGAGAAATGGTGAGTAGAGGTGACGTTAGGATAGACCGAGTCAGCTCAACAAAAAACACAGCGGATCCACTTATTAAGCCATTGTCCCAAATTGCCCATGCTCGGCATTTGGATAAGACGGGTTTGAGATTGATGGTTTATTGGATTTAGGTCAAGTGGGAGATTGTTAGAATAGGTGACATGAAAGCTAATTGGATTGGAATGTTAATCTATTCAGGCAATAACTGGATTTTATGTAATATTATTCAATGAATAAAATGAGTATTCGCTATTGGCATTTCTTTTATTTTGCTCATTACATTTATGTTTGCACTTCTTTTAAACATCACAACAAAGCCCACAGACCACATTGAACAACCGTGCAATAGTTAGAAACGTGCATTAGATGGCGGTCATGAAACCAACTATTTAGGGTTTGGTTAGAAATATTCTGTATCAAGGACCTCGAGAATGGGCATCGAAGTGTCCTATGGAGACTTGCATTATGAGTCACATTCATTTGATGAGTTCCGTGTTTCATTAGGGCCAGACGTGGGATGTTAATTGTGATCTTAATGGGTCGGTTGACTCGCGGGAATCGTCATATGGAAGCCTTGGAGGCTTATTCGGTATGACTTGAGTCTCTAGCTCCGATAGTACGGGACCAGTCCTCAGACTTGAGGAATTACGGCAGTCACGTGCATGCGATAACTGTATCATACATTTGTGTGGAGGTGATCGTATCTCAGACATGGTCATCATAGGTCTTGTCTTGTGCTTTCAAAGTATGTAGAGAGGACGGTTAGTTCCAAGAAGAGGATCCATCCCCTGTCAAAACGTGACAGAGGCATCTCCTATGCACTTGGAGATGCATTGACGCTCTAGAAACCTGTGGCCACAGTCATTGGTCGAATAGGAAAAATAGGTTCCTCGTTCGAGCAATTTGGCGTGACACAACCTTAAGTATTAAGCAAAGACGCCTAGTCCAGGATGGGAACTGACATCCAATTCCATGTTGTAGACTATGGCTAGGAGACGGTAGATGGAATGACCGTACTCGTATAGACTCGGGGCCTAAAAGTTCACATGAATTTTCACCTAGTCTCTAGTGCCATGGACCGTTGCTAGAAGGTCACCATGATGATAGGCTTTGTTGCTCAACGATTGATCAACAATTATTAAGTAAATTTGATTTAATTAATAATAGTGGTGGACACTAGCTCAAGTCTAGCTGAAAGGTGAACCTATACAGTCACACATAAATCACTAAGAAGGGACGAGTAATTAATTGAGAATTAATTTTATAAGTAATTGCAATACTTATATATGAGATGGATCCATTGGATGGATAAGCCCAAGGATGAATTATTTGGAGTAATTTAAATTAGGCTTGCACTTAGTATTTAATAAGTTGGACTTATTATTTAATAAGGCTTATTGGGTTCATATATTAAAATGGATTAACTTTATGATGGACTAAATTAAGTAGGATTTAATTAAATTAGATTTAATTGAGATTGACTTTTGGAAAGTGTCATGCTAGTGATTCTTTATTTCGAATAAAGGATTTTATTAACTTATGGATGGTTAAATGAACCTAAACATATTTTATTTCATCCATAAAAGGTATATATATGTATATTAGTTATTTGGAATAACTAATGAATACATAAAAAGGCAAGAAAATAATTTCCTTCTCTCCAATTCCACCTCTCGGCCTAACCCCCTCTTGTACACACTGGGTGTGTTTTTCCTCGTTAATTCTTTTCTAGCAAATTAAGTTGAGGAATCTCAAGTTCCAGTGTGGTGTGGACGTAGCTTTAGAAGGTTTCTACACTGAAGCCTTGCGTGAACGGATTAAATGAACGAGGTTCAAAATAAACAAATGAAAGGTTATTCTTGAGTTATATTTATGTACCTCTCGTTTTCATTCAACCAATAGCTCTGTTGATTTTATTATTTTCGTTTATTTTATTAACTACATCGAACTCCCTGCAACTACAAGGGTACACCCCTTCGAATTATGGTCTCATTGCGATCTCGTTTTATTTACGCAATTTATTTTAACCGCTTCCACTTGCGTGTTCCTGGGCCGATCCACTCGCAGTTTCCGGTGCCCTTTCACCACTACCCAAAATATGGTCTCGCGAGTCGTGGCACATTTGGAATAGAAGGCAAGCTGCATTATTGTTATGAAAAGAGGTGACAGTTGTTTCCCTATCTCACGATTCATAGGCGGTGACAGTTGAGGTGTGATTTGGTAGATGAGTCGGGTTTAACACCAAGAAGCATGGTTCATTTGGAGTCGTCGGGATCATGTAAAGAGGTGAGACAAAGTATCTTGGTAAATCTCATAGAATGAGAATCGCATTGGTTGACTCCCAGAATGCTTTTTCCATGTGAATCATAAAAGTGGGCATGGTAAATTGTTCTTGTGGATCCCATGCCCACTAGGAAGGGATGTACCAAAACCCCACTCGAGAGTGGTGGGATTTTGTTGAAATAGTGGGAGAATTGAATGACTAAAAGATCAAGTCTTAACACAAAATAATGTTGGAATAATCTACTTATTCTTTCTACTCTGCGTTTAGAACGCATTTCTTAGAAACGTTTTCCAATTCATTTTTTGAGATTTATTTCATTATATGGAATGCAAAGAATTAAATTGGCTGAAAAATCGAAGGATTGTCCTCGATTTTCAAACCTGGATAATGTCATGGTTAAGCCACTTCCATCAGACTTGTGAATAGAGTCCTTACTAAAAAATAATGTTAACTGATGGACCTATCCCAAGTCTAAACGAAAGGTGAACCAAAAGAATCACACACAAATCACTGAAAATGAGCATAGAATTAATTTGGAATTAATTCCATAAATAATTTGATTACTTACAAAGAGGGATCCATTGAACAAAAAAAGGCGCAAGAATAAATTAATGGCATTAATATATATTTGGTTTGTCCTTATAATTTAATAAGTTGGATCTTATTAAAGAAGAAGGATAATTTGGGTATAAGTATTTAATTAGATTAAATAGAAGTTGAGCTCAATTAAATTGAATTTTTATTAAAGATTTAATAAAAATTCATTGGCTTGTATTTTCATAAGAGTAAGAATTGTTCAAGCTCAATTATTTTGAGCCAAGGAAAATTCCATAGCAGGAAAATTGCAGTTTTGAAAAGTTCAATTCTAGCCATTTTTGGGGATCTTTTTATTTGGAATAAAGAGAAATATACCTTGTAGATAATAGAATATATTTAGAAACATTCTTAATTATCTAAACAAGATATATATACATATTGAAATTGGATTTTTATTAAAGATTTAATAAAAATTCATTGGCTTGTATTTTTATAAGGGTAAGAATTGTTTAAGCTCAGTTATTTTGAGCCAAGGAAAATTCCATAGCAGGAAAATTGCAGTTTTGAAAAGTTCAATTCTAGCCATTTTTGGGGATCTTTTTATTTGGAATAAAGAGAAATATACCTTGTAGATAATAGAATATATTTAGAAACATTCTTAATTATCTAAACAAGATATATATACATATATGAAATATAGTTATTTGGAAAATAATTATGATGATTATTACACAAAAAAAAAAAAAATCTCCTCCTTCCCCCAAAAACCATTTGGCCACCCCCTTCTCTCTTTGTGCACTTGGTGTAATTTTCTTCTCTCATTCTCATCTAGAAAGAGGACGTAGAGATCCCGACTGCAGTGTGATGTGGAAGAATTGGAAGATTCCTATGTTGAAGACTCAAATGATGAGCATTTCAAGGTGTCATTTTTCACCCTTTTAGTTTTTTCGATTTTGGTAATCCAACATCAGCCCAATGTACGTTTTATTTTTAGTACATCGAACGCCCAGGAACTCCAAGGGTACACCCCTTGAACTCATTTATTTTTTTGTATTTAATATTTGCTATTATGCGTTTTATTTATCGCTCCCGCTAGCACGTTCCCGGCCCGTACCACGCGATCCCCTTCAAGAGCATGTCTTGAGCTTATCAATAATATTACTATCGTCTGCATATTTTTGTTTAATTCTATCATGTAGAAAATGTCTAAGAATCCCTTAACCCTGATAATGGTGACTAATAAATTTAATGGCACAAACTAAAACGGTTGGCTGCAAAATCTAAAGATTGTCCTAAATTTCGAGAATCAAGGCCATGTCTTCGATAAGCCGCTCCCGACGACATTATTGAAAGCTCCTTACCCGAGGAACGTGTGACGTTCGAGAGGTGGCATGAGAACAACTGCAAGGTCCGTAGTATCATATTAGCTTTGATGATCAATGACTTCAAAAAGCAATATGATAGGTTGGAAGACGTTCCATCGATAATGCTTTGCATAAAGGAAATTTATGCAACTCCTGATAGGCATATTAGATATGCCGCTACAAAAGAATGTTTCAGGACAAAGATGACTGAAGGATTTTCTGTGAAAAGACATGGGGTTAAAATGCTTCCCTCGCGGAGAAGCTCGAAGACCTCAAAGCTGGGCTTGACAATGTCACGTACATCAATGTGATCCTCCAATTACTTCCTCCCTCTTATGACCCGTTTATCATTAATTACAACATGAATGGACTTGAGAAGTCTAGTCATGAGTTAATTAATATGTTGGTCCAATACGAGCCATCGACCCCCAAGTTTGTGTCATCAGTATTGATAGGAGAAACTTTGACCTCCAATGCAAAAGGCACGAAAGCCGAAAGCTGGAAGAGGAAGAAGGAAAAAGGAAAAGTCGTCGTAGCCACTTTTAGCGCTCCAAGCACCCCTGTTGCTACACTATAAAAGGAACAAGGGAAAGGGAAGAACGACGGTTCACAACGATCAAGGAAAAATAATGTATGCATTCATTGTCAAGTAAAGGAGCATTGGAAGAGGGAGTGCCCACAACTCCTCTCCAATCAAGGCACTTTGTGATTCAAGTACATATGATAACTAGTTCTGCTTTTTAGGTATTGGATACCGGCTGTAGAGCTCACATCTGCAATGATTTGCAAGTGTTGGCAAGAAGTAGAGGGCTACATAAGAAAGAAATGGTCCTAAGGCTTGGTGATGGCAAGGCCATAGCAGCTGAAACTATCCAACAAACAGTCTCCCAAGACTGATGAGGAACTTAAATGGATGTCAGACATTCTCTATGATTTAGCTGTGGGCAGTATTCAGTATGATGTTTAATGCAGTAGGCCCGATTAGCATACGCTATAAGCGTAACAACCAAATATCAGGTGTGTGCTGGTGAAGCACACTGGAGTGCGGTCAAGACCATACTTATGTACCTGAAAAGGACTAAAGATATGTTCTTGATATATATAGCGGTGGATAATTTATAATGGCATACGACAGCGATGCTAACTTTCAATTGGACATAATGATGCCAACTCTCAATCAGGTTTTGTAATCAAGCTAAATGGTAGTGTGGTTACTTGAAAAGTTACAAGCAAGCTACCACAGCAGATTTCTGTTGGAACAAGTGACCAAAATGCAAATTTGATTGGTTTTTTTCAAGACCATTCAAGCAATATTTATTAAAACAATGTTGTCCCGACGAATATGAAAAGTATTCGTCCTGGCATATGTATCTGTTGTGCTTACCAAATTACATCAAGCACTGGGTTCACATCACAACAGATGTTCACATACCACTTTGTAAGCCCTGTAGTTGGCCTATATGAAATTTCTGTAGGTTAGTTGACAAGGTCATCATATGAAAGCCTTAGAGGCTTGGTCGGTATGACTTGAGTCCTTGGCTTCGATAGTATGGGAGTAGTCCTCAGACTTGAGGAATCACAATAGTCATGTACAGGCAATGACTGTATCTTTGATTTGTGCGGGAGGTGATCGTGTCAGAGGCATGGTCATCATAAGCCATGTCCAGTGCAGTTAAAGCATGTGGAGAGGACGGTGAGGTCTAAGAAGAGGATTTGTCACCTTCAAAACGTGGCAGAGGTATTTTTGATGCACTTGGAGATGTGTTTATGTTCTATAAACCTGTGATCACAGTCATTGGTCGAATAGGAAACGAGATTCCTATGTTGAGCAATTTGGCGTAACGAAATTGAAAAATTAAGCATAGATGCCTCGTCCAAAATTGGAGTCGACCCCAATTTCATGCCCTAGACTAAGGCCAACAGATGGTAAATGGAAGGACAGTACCCGTATGGACTCGAGTGCCTAAAAGTTCACATGGATATTCGCCTAGTGTCTAGTGCCATGGACCGTTACTAGACGACCACCTATGGTGACGGGCTTTCTAGATCAAGAATTGATTGAAAATTATTAATTAAATTTGGTTAGTAATAGTCTTTGATACTAGCCCAAGTCTAGCTGAAAGGTGAACCTAAAGAGTCAAACACAAATCACCGAGAAGGGACGAGAAATTAATTGAGAATTAATTTCATAATTAATTGGATAACTTATAAATAAGAGGGATCCATTGGATGGAGTAGCCTAAAAATAAATTAATAGGATTAATTTATATTAGGCTTGCCCTTATTATTTAATAAGTTGAACTTATTAATTAATAAAAGCTTATTGGGCTCATGTATTTAATTGGCTTAAATATATGATGGGCTTAATTAGATGAATTTTAATTAAATTAGATTTATTAAAAAATAATTGAGCCTGGTATTTTATTTTTAATAAAATCAGCAATTGCAACCCTAATTAAGTTGTTGTAAAATCAAGGAAAGAAAATTATTGACTAACAATTTCGCTTCTGAAAAGTGGTATGCTACTCATCCTTTTGTTTGGAATAAAGGATTTATTACCTTATGAATTGTAGAATGAACCTAGACACATACTAGTACATCCATACAAGGTATATATCTATATATTAGTTATTTGGGAAAAAAAAATCCTACCCTAGAAGCTCCTAATTCGGCCGCCTCTCTCAGAAGCACACTTGGTGTGTTTTTTCTTCCTAATTTTCTTCTAGCAAAGACAAATGAGGGATCCCATATTTCGGTGTGGTGTGGACGTGTCTTTAGAGAGCTTCTACCTTGAATCTCATGTGAATGGATCAATGAAATGGAGTTCGAAACAAATCAAGAAAAAGGTAATCCTTGGAATCATGATTTTATTATGTTTAGATTTTAATTTACGAATTTTATAGTATTGCTTCCACTTGTTGGTTTCCAGGCCAATCCACTCGCATTTTTTATGCTTTCAAGTGGGATCAGGGCCTGCTTCGGTGTAGCGGCTATATATTTATGTGAATAAGCATGATAATATGATTTTATTGTTTTTGAAGTATGATATTTATTTATGTTTATTCTTGAATGATTATATGAGAAAATCAACATGTTTAGTTTTTGCAATTTTGAATGATTTAAATATTTTAAGAAAATTGAATTTTCTGGTAAAAATACTTGGTTTTAGTTTTAGTTTAATGTGTGAAAAGAAATATAGTGTTATAGCAGTGTACTGCAGACTGGCAGTGCATAGCGCATGAGCGCGGGCAAGAGCTTGAACGCAACCTGGATAGCGCAGGCCCTGCGTGCAGGTAGTGCGGCTGTTGATCCAGTTGACGGCCGACGTCTGAGTCACTTTTCGCCGTTTTTCTAATTTCTGCACATTTTTTGAAAAATATTATTTTTTGCTGATTTAATTTTCAAAAAACTTGGATTTTTTTAGAATTAAATATCTTTAATTAATATGGTTGATTTACGTGCATTGGATGCATGGGGCTTTATCATCCCTTTGAATTAAAACATTTAAACTTTTTGTTTTCTGTATATAATTTTTTAACATGATATTGGATATCACGGTATTTTCTTGGAATTTTTATTTTCTTATCTAGCATGCTTAATTGAGAGTATGTGCTAGTTGAATATAGTGGATGATCACGGAGCTCTACACCGCATGTACATCTTATAATTTTATTGGGTGGGCCCGTGTGCCCTTGTGATTTATTTTCTCTCTCATTTTCGTTTCTAGTCTTGGAATAATAAAGCTTGCTATCTCCCTCCTAATGTACTCCCTCCGACCTCTGATCGGAGTTTGTTGTTAAATTGTAATAAGAGTAGTATAGATTATTTTGGTGAGGTTTCTATTTTAATTGAGCCCATGGAAGAAGGTCCACGGAGGAGGAGGCCTATGGATAAGGCGGCCCACGAAGATATTACAAGGCACATCTTGTAACACCCCAAAGATTATAATATATAATTGGGAGATTAATTGGTAAATTTTTATGAAACTTAGTTAATTAGTAAATAAATTATGCTCCGTAATTAGAATATAATAAAACTTGAACGAGTTAAATTGGAGCTCGTTATAATATTTGAGAGAAAATTATATTAATTAAGAAATTAAGAAGGACGTAATTAGCATTTTGTGAAAAATTTAATTAAATAAATAAAATAATAATAATATTATATATATAATAATATATATAAAACATATATATAATAATATGTATATAGATATATACATATAAAATTATGAGAAAAGAGAGTGGATGAGAGTGGAGGCCAAGCCCACCTCACTTCTCTCTCCTCTCTCTCATTACACACATATATAATATACACATATGTAGATTTCTACTTCAGAATTTGTAATTTCTCACTGCGGGCCAAGAAGAAATCGAAAGGTATGAATTTATGTTTTAATTTATATTAATTTATATAATTATATTATTTATTTAGTTCTTTTACTAAATATAATTTAGATTAAGCGATGTATTATTTAGTCAGAGTATTTTATAATTTTGGCTATTTAAATTAGTGTCGAGTTAAATATCACAATTGCTATAAAAATGATATAGTTGGGTAATTAAAATATTAGATTTGTTAGATTTAATTATTACTATAGCTAA
>NW_011628053.1:188090-341965 GCF_000512975.1 Sesamum indicum | reverse complement strand
ATTTATTAAATGTTGTTTATATTGAGTGATGTACTATTTAATTGGAGTATTTTATAATTTTGGCTATTTAAATTAGTGTCGAGTTAAATATCACAATTGCTATAAAAATGATATAGTTGGGTAATTAAAATATTAGATTTGTTAGATTTAATTATTACTATAGCTAACACAATTTCATCGGAATGATTAACCAAATATGTAATTCTATGTATTATTGCCTAATTAAATTGTATAGCAGCGAGAAATCGATAGAAAATTCATAGAAATATTATGAGAATTATATTTAATAAATGGTATGTTAATAAAGAGGAAAAAAACGAAGATTTGTACTTCGATAGAAGTGGAATATTAAAGAATTATTAGAAATTGTACGAATAATATTTAATATTGTATTTAAAAGAAATTATGATATTCTCGATATATTAACTTTATGTGGTATAACTCATTATAAGATACGGGGTGAGGTGAAAGGACTGACAATTAGCGATTGAGTAGAAAGAAACGTTGTAAGGGCGAGGTAAGTAAATAATTAGTATTATCCATATATGCTTTCTATATTTGTGGTTTTACTGTTATATGAATTTGTGGTTCGTGCTGACATTGATTTGTCTGAAAGTATATGAGTGATGGATGGTTTGATTTGATTGACAGTATTGTGTACGTAGAATGAGGAAATGCGTTGGAATATTATGTTTATTGTTTGATGTATTGTGGATGTATGAAAATGAGAATATGTTAATATATTATTTTACGTTACTAGTTGCTTACAAGAATGGTGATATGTGGAAATGAGGGAGTGGTGGAAATTGAATATAATTGTGGTGTGAATACCCCTTGATGTGTTGAAAAGCCTATAAGGCGAAATGAAATGAAAAGAGCTTTGATGCGATATGAAAGAGCTATGTGCGAAAGGAAAATGGTATGTGCGAAATGAAACAGGTATGTGCGAAAAGAAAATGCTATGTGCGAAATGAGATTGATGAGCCGGCTGTCAAGGGGATTCACTTGAACTTATATAACAGTGAGATTGAGTTGACGGGAAAAACACAATATCACCTTTTGGTAAGCAAACTAAGAAAAATGGAGTTTGATTGATTGTCTTGTTATGAGATAGTCATGTGGTGTAATAAAGCTCATTAAGTTGGAATTAAATTGATTGTATTCCATGCGTGTTGCCTGTTCATCTTGTTTGGGTTGTGTTTGATATACATATATAGATAGGACTGGTTATTTGCTTACTGAGTGGCAGGCTCATCCCTCTGCTGACATTTTCTTTTAGGAATAGACTTTGAGGTGTTTGACTGTTGAAAAATAGGTCCACGTGCTATACTCAGACAGGTCGGGCCAGTATGCAGTTTTCTCCTCTTTATCAGTTAGAGTACAAATCTTATTTTGTTTGTATAAAGAGAACATAGGCGTAGCGATCAACTGTGGTGGATCACCTGTGGTGTTTGATTTGTATATGTGTGATGTTGTGGGTTGATAATAACTATTATGACGTGTTGGGATTACGTATGCGAATTGATTAGACGATTATGTGCAAATGTGTATATATGAACACAAGGATTGCTATAAATATGACGTTTAGGGTAGATATAGCCATTGTAGCGAAGGGGGTGCTACACATCTATATGTTGAAGGGTAAAACATTTTTTATAATAGCATAGGGCTACCTTAGACGGTTTTTAGACTCACTGCAGGCTTAGTGGATCGCATAGGCTGGGCTTGTGATCATCTAACAGGGGTATGCTAGGTTTCATTGCAAGCGATGTGTTTACCTAATGCTTTAAATATTGGATATTTATACATTCAAAGCTATTCTTTGATTAGGTCTCGATCAAACAACTCAATATTAACTCTCACTTGGTTGGACCAAGTTAAAGTTTTAGGATCCAAAATGGACTTGCATTAAAATTATTTGATCTGTCCAACATTTTCATCCACAATAATGTGGTGAGGAAGCTGCCACTACCTAAATGTGCTCTCACAAGTTGTGTCACATTTGGACTAGAGGCAACCTGCAACATTATTGTGAACAAAGGAACACGGTCACTATTTTCCTGTCTCACAAGTCATGGGGGGGGACAGTTGAGGTGTGACATGATTGATGGGTCGAAACTAACACGAATTAAAATATTACGCTCATAAATGGACTTGGATCAAAATGGCATTTCGATCTGTCTAATCCATCTATAGCAATATCATGAAGAAGCTACCACTATCCAAATATGGTCTCATAAGTCGTGACACATTTGGATTATAAGGCAAGCTGTATTATTATTATGAACAAAGGAATACGCTGGTTGTTTCCGCGTCTCACGGGTCGTGGGGGCAATAATTGAGGTATGATTTGGTTGATGGGTCGGGTTTAACACAGAATAACATGATTCGCTTGGTGTCCTCAGGATGATGTAAAGAGGTGCGGAAAAGTATCTTGGGAATCTCATGGAATTAGAATGGCCTTGGTTGCCTCTCACAAGGCTTTTTCCATGTGAATTATAAAATCGGGGCATGGTAAATAGTTCTTGTGGATCCCAAGCCCACTACGAAAGGAATTTTTGGAACCCCACTTGAGAGTGCTGGAATTTTGTAGAAATAGTGGGAGAAGTTAACGACTAAAAGACTGAGTCTTTACTCAAACTCAACATTGCTATAATCTACTTATTTTCTACTTTTGTATTTAGAATGCATATCATAGATACCATTTTTCATTTTCTTTATTTTTGAGACTTATATAATGGAATACACAATCGATTAAAGTTTAATGTGAAAATCGAAGGATTGTCCTCGATTTCCGAATCTAGACATATATCATGGAAAAGCCACTTCCATTGGACTTGCGAAAGGAGTACTTGCTTAAGGAATGCTTGACGCTCAGGATTAAAGCATAAGCACAATCGCAAGGTCCACAACATCATACCTGCTTCTATCGTCCATGAATAGTATGATAGGCGAGACGTTGTTAGTTCAATAAATGCTCCATATAAATCATATTTATGTGGCACCGAACCGGCATATTGGATATGCCACGACAAAAGCATTTTTGTGAAGCCTAAATGACTGAAGGTTGTCTGTACACAAACATTGGGCTAAGAAGCAATGCCTTGTGGAGAAGCTCTAAGACCCAATGTTGATCTTGAAAGGAATGTACTTCATCACTCCTTCGTCCTACTTATCATAAACTCTTAATGGGCTTGAGAAGACCATTTCAACAGTTGATAAAATGGTTGGACCAATACGAGGCAACGATTAAAGAATCTGCATAGACGGTATTGGGTTTGGAGGCTTCAACCTCGAAAGCAAAACGCAAGGGAGCCGGAGGTTGAATGAGAAAAAAAGATGAAGCAAAGTCAGTCACTTCAGGCGCGTTAAGTGCTCCTGTCACCTTAATGAGCGAATGTAATAGGAAAAATGGGATAATGGTTCGATAGTCAAAATTGACTTATGATGTTTACATATAATTGTCAAAGGGCATTAGAAGAGGGAGTATCGTGAAATCCCCTTCACCCAAACTATGGCATTTGTCGGGCAAACATGATTACTGTTCGCATTCCCAAGTATTAGGCACTTGCTCCAAAAATGCATTTATGGAAATGGTTTACAGAAATGAATGGAATAGAACTCTAAGACAACTACTCTTAAAACTAAGCAATGGCTAGGCCATTAGTACAAAAGCAATAAGACTAAATAAACTTAGCTATTAGTATTCATGTTGAAATAATTTACGTTTATGTAACCTAGCATGATCAAGTCGTTAATCAGTTGTTGGACCAATTAGACTACAAAATTGATCAATAAAAGATTTTTTCGAGTCTGCTGAGTTATTAAATTGTTGTACTACATAATTATATTATGCACAATCAAAACAAATGACTAAAATGGATGATCAAGAACATAACTTACAGAAAATGACATACATGAACTAGGCCATGTCCCTCTAGTTAGGATAAATAGGTTGGCAGATTCAAAGAGTCTAGCAATAGATGATTTGAGTTTACTAACTTACGAATCCTTTCTCAGAAGGAAGAAAGCCATTAAAGCACTTTGTGGGACAAAGAATGATTTTCAAAAACAATTAATTGGATTAGATCCGCAATAGACATTTGTAAGTTAGTTAATACAAAAATACCAGTAGAGGGTTCACAAGTCTAAGGACTTGTGGAATGTTCGGAGAAATTAAACTTGAGGTGGAGAACCAAACTGGTTACGGAGATAATCCATTCGGTGGATCGAGGTAGTGCATATTTACTGGAATTTTTTGTAACATCCTCAATGAGAATGGAATTCTCATTCAGTGAAATTCCACTGAAAGAGAAGATATTGAACTTTCTTTGGTAAGGAAGTAATTGAACCTTGTTTGAAGATGGTTCGATGATGCTTCACTAGATGTGGGGTTTTGAAAAACTGTCCAGTTGTAAAACATTGTGTTTTCTTAAAATCGTAATCCAGATAATATACTTGATAAGGTTAGGCAAACCTGTGTCGAACAAAAGTTTTGACTATGAAAAATGGTTTTGCAACATTAAAGGACTAGTGGGAGCAAAATTTGACTCAGAATCTAATTTATACAAGTTCGTTATGGAATAAAACAAACATCAATTGTAATCGGAACTTAACTTAACATGTCTATATTCTCCAAAGGACAGTCAAAACACTCTAGTTATCTGAAAGGTTTGAGTTTTTGAATCGGACAAGAGGAAGCGATGTAGGACATCTATCCAAATAAATGGCTTGGAGCCATAAAATACGCTATGGAGTTCAAACTAGGCTTGGATGCCCTACATACTTATTATGAGAAGTTCATGAGGTACATGACTTGGTCAAAAACAAGGTGGAAAGTCAATGGGAGCCCAATTGTGTTCCAAGTATTTTAGATGATATAAAGACATCTTGAAAGTCTAAACCATGAACATTGTTTATCAAATTTTCTATAATAGGAATTGGACCCTATCTAAGGATAAGCTATCAAAGATTCAATCATGGTAGACTATTAAGGAGCTTAGATACTTGATATCCCCTACATCTTTGTGGTAAGCTGCATGGAATGTTATTCGGTGTATGAAGCCCGATGTTGCTCGTTCTTTTTAAGCATAAAAATGTATATCGAGTGTGCACCGATGAGGCAACAGACAATTGTTGAAGGGCTATCTTTAATACCTGAATAAGGATTAGACAAGAGCTCTTGACGCATATTAATGGAGGTTGGTTTTGGAAGGCTATAGCAATAGCAGCTTCCAGCATCATATGAATAATATTTAATCTAAAAAATGAATGTACATTTGAGGTTTAATGATAATGTGGTAATATTGGAAAGGTTCGAACTGGAACATCACAAAGAACCTAATCATGAAAAATTGAATGTATGGCAAACTTTGAAAGTTATATTGGAGAAAGATTAGGATAAAAAAGCAACGCTCAATTATTGGGTGTTCTACCTAGCATAGTCGCGCTAGTAGTCAGCTTGGAGGATGACATCTGGGAGTCGCGCTAGTAGTCAGCTTGGAGGATGACATCTGGGCTATGACACAATATAAAAGGCCCGAGATCTCATCACAGGTCTAAGGAAAACCCTTAGACACCATCATCTGCTAGGAGCGATGATAGAAAGATGTAACGTGCGGTTGGACCGCAGAACATTGACAAAAATGAGAGTAGACCCATAAGACCTAGCCGGTATAGTAGATTAGTCATAATCAGATTAATCTAAAAACATGAGCAATTCGCTTTAAGGTCAAGTGGGAAATTGTTGGAATAGGTAACGAAAAAGCTAATTAGATTGGCGGTTTTGAGAACCGTTCAAGCAATCTTTATTTAAGTAATATTTTACTGACAAATATAATAAGTATTCATCTTTGGCGCATGTAACTATCTTACTTACCAAATTACATCAACTACAACTTTGACATCACAACACATGCCCATAGACCACTTTGTAACCCATGTAGTTGGGTTGTGCATTGGATGGTGGCTATGAAGGCAGCTTCTGTAGGTTAGTCTGAAATGTTCTAAGTCGAAGACCTCGAATCTGGGCATTGAGAGTCCTACTGAGACCTGCACTGAGTATTGCATTCATTGGATGAGTATAGTGTTTCGTCGGCGAGAGGCGTTGGACGTCTATGAAATTTCAGTGGGTTGGTTGACAAGGTGGTCAGCTGACTGCATTAACACACGGCGATCGTCATATAGAAGCTTTAGATGCTTGGTCGGAATAACTTAAATCCCTAGCTCTGATAGTAAGCGAGTAGTCCTTAGAATTGAGAAATCACGGCAATCACGTGTATGCAATGATTGCATCTTGGATTAGTACATCCATACAAGGTATATATATGTATATTAGTTATTTGGAATAACTAATGAAAACATAACACAAAAATGATCCTACCCTAGAAGCTTCTAATTCGGCCACCTCTCTCACAAGCACACTGGGTGTGTTCTTTCTACCTAATTTTCTTCTAACAAAGATATTTTGGGGATGTCATATTTTGGTGTGGTGTATACGTGTCTTGAGAGGGCTACTACGTTGAAGTCTTATATGAACTTCGAAACAAATCAAGAGAAAGGTAATCATTGATTTTCATTTTTTGCATTTCTTATTTTAATTTCACCATAAGACCATTTAGTTTTATTGTTGTTATTATTAACAACATCGAACGCCAGGAACTCCAAGAGTACACCCCTTGGAATCATAGTTTTATTACGTTTTGATTTTAATTTACTAATTTTATATTACCTATTCTACTTGTGCATTCCAAGCCGATCCACTCGCATTTTTGTTGCTTTCAGTTCCACCACGTAATTTGAAAACAATGCAACTTTAGAAGCAGCCAAGGAAGCAGTTTGGATGAAAAACTACATCCGACACTTGGTTGTATCGTCTAGCATTGCTGACATAGTTATCTTCTGTGATAACAACGAGGCAGTAGCATAAACAAAGGAACCGAGATGTCATCACCATTGCAAACACATTCTTAAACACTACTATCTACTTTGAGAGATGGCGAGCAGAGGTGGCGTGCGGATGGACCAAGTCAACTCAGCACAAAACAAAGTAGATCCACTAACTAAACCGGTGTCGCAAATTGCTCATATTCAACATCTTGATAAGATACGTTTGAGGCCGATGGGTGATTGGCCTTAGGTCAAGTGGGAGATTGTTAGAATAAATGACAAAAAATCCAATTAGCTTGGCCTAGATGTATTTTATTCTATCAATTGATCGACATTATGTAATATTATTTTTAAGAAAATAAAATGAGTATTCTTTTATTTTGGCATCTACTTTTTTGTTCTAATTTTGTATGTTTGCTTGAACATCACGATAAAGCCCATAGACCACTTGACAACCATGTTAACGTGCATTTTCCTGAACATCATGTTAACGTGCTTTCACGGCTTTTGAAGTATGTTTTAACGCATTTCGATAAGTAATTGTATGATGAAAATAGCTCGTTTGATTTTTTAAATTAATTGGATGATTCAAGCATGTGAAAAGTTGAAATTTTATATATTTATGCTTTCTTTTGCTGTTTTATGTTAAACACACAAAATATAGGAAAACAATTGCAGCAACACTGCCGCTGTTGGGGCACAGTGTGCACCCGACCAGACTTGCGCAAGCAAGGGAGCCTGCATGCGCAGACGCTAGTAGAGAGCAAGCGCGTGTGTGAGCAACCTGCAATGTAGCCACGCGCGTGAATGTTGGGAGAGGGCCAGAGCGCATGCGCAGGCAACAAGGACAGTGCATGCTATAGGGCTGACAGCCAATGGCTGGGATGTTTTTTACCCGTAATTCGAAGATTTGATTTTTTGGAATTTTCTTCGGTATTAGTTAACTGTTTTAATTTTTTGGGACAAAATTTAATTTTTCCTAAAATTAAAATTGCATAATTAATTGGCCAATTCACCTATTTTTTATCATCCTTTTGATTGCAAATTTCCAGCTTGTGTTTTCTTCGTAAAATTAAATTTTGTTATATTGGATATCTTGGAGTATAATATTACATGGGATGTATATTATGTGATGTATGGATAGATGATCTCGGGGCCCACAACCTCTTGTAAATTTGAGTTTATGGTTCGGCTCGTATGCCCTTGTAATGTTTCTTCTCTCTCCCTCTCGTTTTTAACCTTGGAATAATGAGGCCTGCTATCTCCCTCCTTATGCATTCCCCCCAACTTCCGATTAGGATTTCTTTTCAGTTGTAATGAGAGTATTATAAAAAAAATTTTATGAGGTTTTTTTATTTTAAAGCTAGCTCATGGAGAAAAAGGTCCAAGGATAATGAGGCCCACGAAGAAATTACAAGGCCCATCTACATTTTGATGGGTAAATTACTTTGTGATAGCATAGGGCCACTTTAGACTGACCATAGACTCACTCCGGGCACAGTACAATCGCATAGGCAGCACTTGTGATCATCCCACAGGGGTATGCTTAATAATGTTGCATGCGGTGATTTCTTTATTGCTTTAGCATTTGATGTTTTGCATGTAATAAAATTGTGTGATGTGGTCTCGGTCAAACACCGAAATATTAACTCTTACTTGGTTGAACCAAGTTAAATATTAGGCTCAAAATGGACTTAGATCGATATTGTCTTGATTTGACCAAGCCTTCTGATAGGATCGCATTTTGTGCTTATTTCATATAATATTTTAGCCTATTTTGTGACCAAATGCTCCTAATTAAATATTAGTTTGCAGCATTAGGACAAAAGAAATGGAAAATCAAGAAAAGCATCAAAATGGAAATTCAAACAAGACTCAAACTCAATTTTTGGCAAGAGCTTGGAGCTGCTTGGACTACATCTGATGAAGGAAGAGTTTAACTAGGATTATAATTTTATCTCTATAAGTCTTTTTGTTCAACTAGGAATCTAGCTATTAGAAATAGGTGATGTAATTCACTTTAAGAGACAACTTTTGAACTCTTTTATTTCTCTACATTTTTATAATATTTTCTTACTTTGCTTTTCATGCATCCTTCCATGAGCATGTCTAGCTAGTTCTCTTATTCCGGTTGAAGACTTGGTGAATGCTTAAATCCAACGAGTTGTGAGATCTAATTTATGCTTTCTATTTTTATTCATATTGGTATTTGTGTTGTTCTCTGTGCTTTTATTATAAATAATCTGATTCATTGTCAAGAATATTTGCCTAACCAATTGAACTTGCAAATCCGTAATCGTTTGTTTAGTTCAATAACTAGTGGTAACACAACATAATTGATTATGTAGAAGTTTTCGATTATGTTGTGGAACATAATTGATTATGTAGAAGTTTTCGATTATGTTGTGGGGAATGCACAATCTAACTTAAATAAATCCTCCTAGAAATTTATTGGTTAGAATTGAGCCTTTCTAATTCTTAATGCTGTTGGTAAAAATCTTGAGTACGTTCCCAAGGTTGTTTACTGATTTGGGATTTAGTTAACAGACGTTCCTTAATTATCCACAAGGTAAGGAAAGGTGAGGTCGTTAGGTCGTACCAATGGCCATTTAGAATTTTAGTGATTGGATTTCTTTCATGAACTTGATTCAAGAAATTTAATTGCAATTATATTGAAGTTATTTACACCAATGTATTTGGTTCTTTGCCACCATAAAACATATCATTTTCAAATATTTTGAAAAGAAAAATCAATCAACACTTTTGAATCCATTAATCGCAATATATATATATATAATATATATACTTAAAAAAAGTTAAAACAATAACGACGATTCAATTGCTACAATTTTTTTATTGCAACACACAAGAAAAAATTGGGCTAAAATATTTTTAGTCCCCTATGCTAATTAGAAGGGGTAGTATTTCAAAGGGAGTGAGTTTGTAATTTAAAAAGACTCAACTAACTTTTATTTATTGGACAAACTCTTTTAATTTTTTTACATTATGATTTCATATATTTATTGATATTCAATTATATAATTGATAAGTTATTTCTAATAATATTCATTCATTTGTTGTAAAACTCTTTTACAAAATTTAATTTTTTAACTTTATAAATTTTAAATTTTTTCGTTTGCTCCATCTAATTTAAATTAACTGTTTATATAACTTTTTTGGGAAAAATGTTGAAAGCAATCACTACCATAAAAGAAAAAGAAGTTTCAATGGTTTTGCCCATGGTTTAGATATTGTTCAAATTGCATGGTTTTATCAACTTTTATAAATATGGGTATTTGGTCTACTTTTATAGTAGTTTCTTGCGTTTAGTAATTTTTATTTAATGTATGCTTTAATTTAAAATTATTTATCTTTATATATCGATAATTTAATACACTATTTTCAATAAAAATAAATCACTTATATTTTGGTTTTCATGAATCACAAGTATTTAATAATAAATGAATGAATTTTAGAATATTGAATCATACTTTTAATATAGTAGAAAAAAATAATACCCCTTAACATAACAAAAGAAAAAAAAAGTGGAAGTAGATGTTCGAATTTTTCATTGGACAACCATATCAAGAGCTTTTGGAAAAGAAAAAGATGTTAGAATTTGAATTTCCTTTTTAATTATAAATATTGACAAAATAATAAGAAAAGAATAAAGAGTAAATCGATTGGCTATAAATCAATTATTGGATTGTTTAAAGCGCAAGCAGAGATCTCCAATTCTTGATCATCCATTTTATTTTGATTTTCATTGCCCGGATTTGATGGAATGCCTATTAAGATAAGAGCATATAACAAAGATAAGAGTTAAATTCAACCAAACCAAAAGCAATTATGTTGGTAAGAAATGAATATGATTTAAAGTAGAACATTCTACATACCTTCTATTTTCTTTTCTATCTCAGTAATATTTCTTGTATGACTTCCTATCTCAGTAATATTTCTTGTATGACTTCCACTTCCATCCCCAACCTGAATGTTGTGGAAGTTTTAATATGAGTCATGAACAAATGACATAATAGTTCATTTATTTTCTATAATCTTCTATAGTTGAAAAGTTAGAAAATAAAACATATCCACATAAATTTTGGTCAAAGATAAAACGGATTTATGGATTTTGAGTTTACCTGTTCCAGCACTAGATCACTCTTTTGACAACTATAGAGTATAAAAGTTGCAACCTCCTTTAAAGAGCTGAAGTTTTGAGAGACTCTATCATGAAAAATTGGTTGAAGATTGTTAGTTATATTATATTAGTTTTACATAACTCAAAAATTTATAGATTATTTATGTAAAGTATTAAAAAATTATTACCTTATCAGTTGCATTTAAGGCATCGCGCTTTCTCTTTTGTAATATCCAACCCTCTAGCCCACATCTTGTTGGAGAGGGACATTTTTCACTCTTACGTCCAACTTGCTTTCATTATCTGGTACATGTCCAATTATGTGATACATGTTCCTTTCCCATACTTCAACCTGCCATACATATATATGTTAGTAGAATAGACGAGTTTATTTTATAAATTATAATATCACATTTTTTAGATAAAGAAACATAAGAGTGCATAATAGCAAAAATGCACGTGATTACACACTAATATCTAATTTTGTTTCCATTTTTTAGTGGATGAGTAAATGAATAATTACCAAGAAAATATGAGTAAATGAGTAAACAAAGTGTTATATGTAGATTAAAGAACAAATAAATAATTACCAAGAAAATAATTAAGTTTAGAATAAAAAATAATAAGATAAGGATTACTCAGTACTCGAAATCAGTAAATCATAATAGCCAACGGATTTCTAATCTTAATATGATTTGGATATATAAACCTAGCTTTTATTACGTGGAATATTTGGTTCAAATATGTATAGATATAAATTCAAATTGACAAGTGGACATACCTTATGCATTTCCAGAATAATGTATAGATATAAATTCAAATTGACAAGTGGACATACCTTATGCATTTCCAGAATATAGTTGCGGCCTCGTTGATAATGTCGGAAAAGTCCAAAAGAGACCTTCCAAGTGCCTTGAACTACACACCTGTCTCGACTTCTCTTCTTAATTGAATATCTATTATTTGATTCAAGTTGATCCTGCACCAAAACACAAGCACATTAGAATAAAAAAAGTAGAAATTAAGCCACAGATAAAGTAAAAAGTCTAAGCATATTAGATTAAAGAGATAAACAAACTCCATTAACCAATTAAAGAGATAAACAAACTCCATTAACCAATCAGTCGGAAGTGGCCGTGTATGAAGGAAAGCTGATAAACTTCAATTGGAACTTTTAACAAAAAATTAAAGTGAGACATATTTCCTTATATTGCAAAGTACATACCTTCACCACCAAATTTCAACGGATAAATAATTTTCTTGATGCATTGTTATGTTTTTCTATTACAGGAGCTTTTTTTATATTAGAATACCAAAATTAATGAACAACTCCCTTTTCTCAAGTACAATTAATGAGATCAAGTAACTACATAAACATTGTTTTATAGTTTGGAAAATCAATTTGGAAACAAGATCGCTAAAAATATGCAAAGTAAGAAACCTTATCATTTAGTTCCACGATAGTTACATGTCCACCATTATATGTGCATGTGAAAATTAAGATGAGTATAATATGCAAAATAATAGGCATGTAAATATGTAGAAAATATGTCGTCTTAATACTTAGAATTTACAGGACAACAATGCGTAAAGTTAAAATGAGTAGATGTGTTTTATGCTAGCCCGTCCCAATGGACTATGAATTAAAAAGATAAGCAATATATAAATATTGGCGAAAAACTCGAGCGCATCCATTCGATATCCCTTTTCGGTTTGCTATCATAATCAAATTCCAAAATGCACTCGGTGGATTTGAGACAATTCTAGGGCCCAACAGGATTGTGGGCCCAGGGCCCAGGGCATGACATAATAGTATGAAAATCAATCACCAAGTTGAGTAGGAAGTTAAGTATATGGGAGACAAAGTGGAATGCGCGTGGGGAGCCACGTCTTGAACATGCGGGACAAAATGCTACATACATGGGAATCACCTCTAGAATCTTGATACATAACGACCAATCATGGGATAAGTCACTCCACTTTGAGGATGTCACATTTTTATGAACGGTGATTGTAATATCACATTCCATATAAATTAAAAACTAATAAGATAAGCAACGTATAAGCATTGGGCAAAGAAAATTATAGTGTATCCATTTGCAATCCCTTTTCGGCATATTGCCATAACCAAATTTTAGGATGCACATGGTGACTTTGGAGGCAATTCTTACATCCAACGGGTACACGGCCCAGAGATTGACAAGTTCTATAGAAATCTTTGATCATTGTGTTTAACAAATTGGAAATGATGCTTTCAAAAATACGGAAGATGTTTGGTAGAGGTCATAATACAAGAAATACATGAACAGAAGATATTGAAACTTTTCATTATTCATTTGACCATAAGAGGTCGCATAAAAGAAAAATGTATTCAAGTGGAAAATAAATTGATTTTTTTGTGAATGATGCAAACACTATTTTGACCTCATGAAGTTTATAATTCTAAAGCCAGCCAAATATATTATATGTAACTTATTTTCAGTGTGAGAGTCATTTTCGTAATCTCAATGGTAATTGAAATATAAATCACCAGGACAAGAATCATTACAGAGAAAAAAATCTTAATTTTCTTGATATCTCTTAGATTGTGCATGCAAATTGGTGATACTATTGGAAGATCTATGAAGATATTTGTGAGTAAAGATTCTAAAGACTCTAATATTTTATTGTATTTATAAGGTAACAGTAACAAGCTTTATTTACTCAGAAGTGATTGAACACTCAACATTAATTATTAGTGCCTAGGCCACTACTATCTAGGCAGGGGATTAGGCAAGATAGGTTTCCATTTATTGATGATCGGGAAAAAGATATCAAAACTTTTGAGTGGATAGATCTTTTGAGTGGCATGGATATCTCACTCTCAAGAAATATGTAATTTATCTTTCTGTCACACGCTTCATTTGTTAGGAGGTCCACCACATTATCCCTTTCTCTGAAAGTGTACACAAAATTACATTTCAAACTGCTTTTCATAGCATGAATTTAAGCCAAAATATGCCGCAACCACTAGTTGCCTTTATGTTGTGACATTGTCAGTAAAGAAATATTTTTAGCATCGATTTCTATCTAGATTCTTTCGAAAGCATATTCTTCAACCTATTTAAAACATTAATAAAATGATTAGTTGATAATGTAAATACTCAAAACTACAAATACTACATCTCCTTGGTTATTATGCACAACTTTGCATGCTCCCAAATACTACATCTCCTTGGTTATTATGCACAACTTTGCATGCTCCCACCTCTTAGGATTCTCTTAAGCCGTACTATGGCAGGAAGTTCGTTCGGGAAGTGAATCCATGTGTCATCAACATTTGAATCACTTATCCTTTGTTGTCTTTTAAATACACTTGATTTGGCAACAACTATAACTGGTGATGCACCCTCAAGATGATCGTTCAAGCTAAGAAACAATGACTGAGGTGTTTGGATTGTTTCATGTCGTCCCAGTAAATCATAGAACAAGCTACGATACAAGGATATGTATATGTCCCTCAGTCAAGGAGGCTGTTGTCGGCTTCCGTTAATGATGAACTATCATTATCGCCAAATCCGCTATTAGAAGCTACAACTAGAAAAAACTAGCAAGGAATTCCAACACCTTCGCACTTTAAAACTTCGAAAGAACATATGTGCAATGGTCTTAATATGGGAACAATTGCCATGAAAATGTTGATATTGAAGGTATAATAGTAGGTTGTTGGAAACTATAATAAATGTTGAAGAATAGTTGCATCACAAACTAAATGCAAAGTGACATTAATCAAAAGATCCCTATCATATGAGGGCCGCTAAGCCACTTGTCTGTAGAATTCTCACTTAGCATTACTGCGACATAAAATGTTTATTTTGGAAAAGAGTTTACATGGGTTACCAGTATGTTATTTTTGTATTTATACCATTATCTCACCAATGGTTATAACTATTAGAATTGACATAGATGACATCACCCTGATTCAAAAACTATTGACACTGCATAGCCCTATGCAAAATATACCTGTATTTGGTATGTCATGGAACCCACCACCATCAATGAATTCTTTTTGTGGTCATTTAATTGTCTTAGCTTCCCCACAACCACTTTTGTAGTATCTTTACCACCCTATGTGCATGCCCAAATAGAGTTGTTTCAATATTGTCACTCTCTAAGTTGACCACTTTAGATTTTGGTCACTAACACCTTCATCACAAATTGCATCATCACCATGCTATATGGATATAGCATTGTTCTTGACGCATAATGACAGGTTGCACCACCATTTGTTTCTGCAGGTAGTGATCGATTTGCTGTCTTTCTTACCTGATATGTTTCATTCATAATCCACATGAAATACTTCATGACAGCGGTCCTCTACCTAGTATTATAAATGGCTCTTTCAACTTGCAACAGCTCCAATCTTGGTCATGGGTTATTTCTTTATTGACAGACTTCCGTGCTAACTAAACCTCTGTAAAAGATTGAATTTTGTCGTCAACTTGTTATGAAGTGATTAAAAATTAAGCGCATTGAGATGCTACTTTATCTCATGCTTAGTGTGAAGTATTACTAGCTTATCTACATGAGCAAATTTGAATGGAAAATAAGTTACCTTGATCAAATTTTCGTTGTTGGATTATATTATTTGTATAGAGTAATTTGGATCTATATATCAACAAAAATTGGTTACGTTGAAAGGTTCAAAAATGTAATTATAAGTAAGATATCCTGATTGGGAGTTTTTAAAGAAAACATACTTTGGATATGAAAAAAGTTGGCAAATTGAGAACGATGTATAGAACACTAAATAGACAGATGGATCAGAGAGCCGAGACCAAAAATACTAAAAGTAACATTTATTGTCCTAAGTATGAAAAATGACATACCAAGAGATCCAATTTTGTGCCAAGTAGGACAATGTAAGGGAATTAACGCCTTCTAAATTATTGTATGGAAAACTAATGTTGTGAACTAAAAGACTTATTACAAAAAAATAATATATGTATGGTGATGAAGAGATAATATATAATAATTGAAACAATTACCACCTTATGGGGCTTCCAAACATGACACAATGAGAAACTTTTTTATCAACAAATCATACTAAATAAGAAAAACTGTAAATAATAATGGAAGATACCCTAATTAATGTCTTCTTCTCTCATTAATGTAATTAAAGATATTATACCGTGAGCCATGGTAGTTAGTACTCTAAGTTGAGGTCGCAATCTTTTCTTGTGGTTATATTTATTTTTTCAATTTTAATTTTATTTATTTATTTACTATTCTTTTCCCTCCTTTGGTACTCTTTTCATTACTACAAAATATTTCGATATTTGTGATATTCTATTTTCTCCACAATACCCTGAAACGTTATATTTTCTCAAAAAGAAAGTTGGTCAAGTAGATATTTATATTTGGGATGTTCTCCCCAAGTTTTAAATTTGAATTATTTAATTAATCAAATCTTCAGGTTTCGAATCAAAGAGATGCAATAATCATTTGGTTTCTTAATCATATTATCATCATTCAACAATCAATTATAATTGATATTGATGTATAAAATGTGTTCAACTATTGTTTTTCTCTATTTTTGTTCATTGTGCATATAGAATTCATATTCATGCTTCCCAAAATAAAAATTACTATTATTTTGTTTTATTGGTCATAGGGATCTCACATTATATCTTGAAATTGAGAAACTTCCACCAAACTAATGTTAATTCAATGACCATGGACTAAACACATGGTTGCTAGTTGCTGATCAAGATGCCTTAAGAGTCGGGCTCAAGAGGAACTCAACCTAGGATGTGATTGACCCAATAAAGAAAAGTTGGTTAATCCAATCTAGGCCAATCCTGGGCTAATTCCAAGTATCAATACTTGGGATAGGCCCAACCCAATGACCTAGGACCTCTTAACCCTGAGTCAAGTTAGCGGGCCGAACTAATGGAGCCACTTCTGTTTTTTTAAATAATACATGACATATAAGTTTTATTTTATTTTTGTAGCTTAACTATTCTATATTTTTTATACTTATGAAACTCTAAAAATTTTACCTATATTCTTCTACTTCTATATTAGTACGACAATTCAATAAAATTCAGTGTTATTTTTTTAAAAATGTATTTTAAATCGTTTTTGGTCTTTATATGGTCTTAGCTACTTCTATTTGTAGTTTTGATTGTTTGGTTTAATTTTTATTTAAAATAAAAGCATAAATTATTTAAGTTTGTTAAAAAAGTATCTCGTCTTCATTAAAAAAAGAAAAAGAAAAGAAAACAGGCACAATCAGGTTTGGTTTGAGCCTAGGCCAGGTCATTACCACTGCTTTTGCACTTTCTCTTCATCTCCCGTTTTGTGCTTAATTTAAGGTAAAATTAGTGAAATAAAAATTACTGTTTTCAAATATGAGTTTAGTCACTACAGCTACTGGTAATGGTAAGAAAATATATCAAAAAATAAGAAAAAAGAAAAGACAAGTTTTATTGAGCATAATTTCTATAGCCTTCAGAATGGGTTCCACAAAAATTTATTTGGAAACATTTATCGAATAAGTAAAGTTGAATTTCTTGTTTAACCTTAATTATGGAAAAAATTTTCTTAATATATTAAAAAATTAAATATTTATTTTTTAAATTTTGACAAGAAAGGAAATTAAATACAAACAAATTGGAAAAATAAAAAGAAAAATAATTAAATATGTACCTGAGGCTCCATTAATCTTGTCGGCAGAGCACAAGAGATGGGATCCGGCAATAGCACATCACCGGAATCTTCACAAGATGAATTTGAATTTGGGTCGGATTAGTGTATGTTCTTGAAGAATTATGTTGCCAAATTATACGGCAATAACGAATTGACAAATCGATTCAGTAAAAAGAATAAAAGAAGGAAAAAGAAAGAATCAAATGATTGAGAAAAGGAATAATGGAGTTGCCTACATAAAATTCATCTTACATTTCTGGAGTTTTCCGCCATTTTTGGCTACCGAATGATTCAAATGTAACGTTCCTAGGGCTCTCTAAGAGTAGTACTTTATGTCCTTGAACAGTTTTCTATAGTGAGAGTGTTGAGGGAGAAAAGGCGTGACCAAATGTGAAGTGTGAGTGGTTGAGTGAAAAATTGTGCGTAAATGTTGTCTGCGTATGTGTGAGTGTTTCAAAAAATAAAGCTCGACAGGAGGTAGCAGAAGCCTCGAAAGTTATATTCAGTCATTTTTTGATAATATTTTCCTATTAATTTCTTCTTTTTTGGTTTGTTTTTACTTAATATTATGTAATAAATAGACAGAAAGCATTTTTAGAGAGAAATGTATGTATTGATGCTATCTATGAATATAATACAATAAATTATTTTCTATATTAGATTCCTCCATAATAGGCAAAAAAAAAAAAGAGATAATATTTATGAAAATTGATTAAAGAGTTCAATAATATGTACGTATTGTTATATTGTAATCAACCATTTGTCTTTACAAAATTCTTTATATTCAACTCCAGTTTTTGAGTAAAATTGAAAAACTTGATGAACTTAAAATTGACACTCAAAAGTTAAAATTGGAATTGAATTGTAATTATATTAAAGTTATACAGATATACAATGTGTGAAAGAATTTTTTGCACCAATTAATTTGGTTCTTTGCCACCACAGAACATATCACTTTCAAATATTTTGAAAACAAAAATGAATTGACACTTTTGAATCCATTAATCCCAATATATATATATATATAGACTTAAAAAAAAACAAAAAGAATAACAAATACTAGAGGGTTGGATATTACAAAAAATAAAGCACCTTCTGGAATATCCAGCCCTCTAAGGCTGACGATCCTCTAGCAGCTTTTGGAACGTTTCATGCAAAACAAACAAAATTATTAACACTTTAAAACAAGAATTATTTTTTTTTAAAAAAATAATATTAATACTGTAGCTACTTACCTCCACCTCCAACACCCTCGGCCCGCTCCAGCCGTCGTCCATTTTTTTCTTGCAGCACCTCTCCAATAATTCCATCTGCTGGGGGGCTGGCCGAGCTTTGCTTCCTGTAGAAGAAAAAATATTTAGCATCTTATTCTATAAGGACTCCCGCTAAAAGTCGAATCTGGCCCAATATGTCTGGAGCTGGAGCCAGATCCAAACCCCTGTTGGCCAGCCAGAGTGGCCTGACCAGGCTGGACAGGGCGACGGAAAGTATCTTCCGGATTTACTTATCGACCAACATGTGGAACACCCAGAACATGGACTCATCATTACAGTCCCACTAGTAGGTCATCTACAATAATAAAAATTTAAACAAAATATTAGTAAATTTCATTAAAAAAATAGATTATTACATAAAATCAAATTAATTTAAAATTGGTTACCTTCATGCTCTCAAACCACAAATGTTGGTACTCTTCCGGCACCTGCCTCAAACATGGCGATGGGTGGGTAAAGTGTCCCCGTCATGACTGCATTGATGGGCTCGTGAAAGCGGCGGTCAGATCTAAAAGGACATGCGATATTAGACATTTTCAATATAAAATAATACTAAAAAAATTGATAAACAAATTTACCTTGCGTCATCGAGGCTAATATACTGGGCGCGCTGATGGTGGGGGAAGTGATAGTAGTGGTGGAGCAACCGCCGGGGTGGCAGACTGTTGTATCGTGTCAGGTGGTGTGGGTTGTCGAAAAACTGCTTCCCCAACTTGGGAAGCATCCGACGAAACTGGTAGAAGTAGTGTGCCACGACCATGACCACGCCCTCGACCACGTGGTATAGGAGGCGTACCACTAAACATGATCTAAACAAATTATTGAGAAGTATTAGTCTAAATTTTACGATTATTCACATTAATATGTAAATAAAAAAGAATATACTAATTCTTACACATCAGAAAAATTATAATGAAGTTATGATTATTGTACTCATTAATTATTTAAAAATGTATAATTCTCTTGCACATATACAAACAGGCCAAGTATTGCTTTAAGCTTATTTAGCCTATCACATGAACTTTTTATTATAGTATTCGTTATATTTATCCATTCTAATCTATCAATTGATGGGCTAAACAAGATTTAAGGCATGCGTGATCTGTTTGTATGCTGTTACTAAACAAATATACATTTTTAAATAATTATTAATTATTGAAAATATTATTCTCAATTTCTTTTCTATTTCTAATGATTATATAATTGTATTTTAATTTGAAATATTACCTTAATATTGTAATTGTTGATATTATTTTGTAAATAATATTATTATTGGGATTATTGGTCTAATTTTGTGATTATTGACTTTATTATGTAAAAATGTTATTGTTGGAATATTTTTCTAATTTTACAATAATCGACATTGTTATGTAAATAATGTTATTACTGGGGATATTAGCCTATCTTTTGTGATTATTGACATTATTATGTAAAAATATTATTATTGGAAAACTTGGTTTAATTTTTTTTATTATTGATATTATTATGTAAAAATGTTATTTTTTTTCCGGTAAACTATGTAAAAATGTTAATATTCTTAGGAATATTGGTGTAATTTTTGTGATTATTTACATTACTATTTGAAAATATTATTATTGAAAATATTGATCTAATTTTTTTGATTGTTTACATTATTATTTAAATAATGTTATTATTGGGATTAACTATTGGTCTAATTTTTGTGATTGTTTACATTATGATGTAAAAATTATTTTATTGGAAATATTGGTCCAATATTTTGATTATTTACATAATTATTTAAATAACTTTACTATTGGGATTATATGTTGGTCTAATTTTTTTGGGTTATTTACATTATGATGTAAAAAACTAGTCTATTTGTAAAATAAATTGACAATATATTTCACAAAAAAATTAAGCAATATAATATAATACACATAAGAATTGCATAAAGGGAAAAATAGGCCTCATTTGACTTGAATTTTCAAATTCGAAGGAGACTAGTAATTAATCTCTTTCTTTCATATGATTTGACCAATTATAACTTCTTGATTGGAATATTTGAAGTATTTAACAAGAAAGAAAAAAGTAAAAAGAACGAAAAATTAAAAAATTCTATTTATTGAAATTAGTTAGTGCATATCTTCAAAATTTCAAACCGTTAAAATTTGTAAGTATCCTCTTATACTGTTGTATTGGATTGTCTAATCAGACCGTTAAAATTTTTATCAAACCGTTGGATAGTATTAAATCAATAAAATGCTAAATTCTGTGAAGTTTTTGACATTTTTTTTATATGGATACTAAGATGTCGTATCTGATACACAATCAATGAGGTTGAAAAAATGATGGAACTGTCCATCAGAGAATTTGATTTTAGATCAGACCACTAGATATGTTAACATATAAAAAGTATTGCGATGAGTTTAAATTTGGAATTAATCAGGGTCCTGAATATTGAGACATTGTAATCGGGAATTGAACGAACAATCTTAGAGACGATTTTTGGAACACATTTAGAAATATTTTTTTAATAATTTCAGAGAATCATATTTTATACATTTAGGAATGGTTTTATGTAAATTTCATATTTCACAGCGGTCAATATTAAATAACCATTCCTAGGTTTGATTTTTCTTCCAGTTTTCTTTTGGCGCGAAATTCCATTAGTTGGAACTTATTTTTGAACTGTCAAAATAAATTAACCATTCCTATATTTTAATTTTTTTCTCTTTTTTATTTAGGACATTGTAATATATTGAACGGTTTATTTTATTCATATCGGTTCAAAGTTTGAACGGGCTTTGGATCGACTTCCTAAGTTTTTGACCGTTCCTAAATAGAAAAAAATGTGTTTTCTTTTTTTAAAAAAAATTATTGGTATGGACAAATAGTTTGCAAATTGTACTTCTAAATTAGATGGTAAACTATTTTTATAAATTATTATCCATAATTTTTTAATTTATACTAATTTCTATCGGCAAAATACACAGACACTTGATATAGAAAATTGTAAATGTCAATCATAATTATTGTCTTCTTCAGTCTCGTAATCCTCATCAAAGCTATCCTCGTCAGACTCATCATCAAATCTAAAGTTCCCAAATTGAGATGTACATGCTCCTTGTTGATTAGCAATAGAAAGCTCAACAACAAATTGTATATCATTTGGGTCATGCAGAGCATAATTAGGATTGTCCGTCGCAACTTGTGGGGTAAGTATTGTCTCAACCTCTAGAAGCACATTGTCGGTCCATCGAGAGTCAGGTAATATACTGCTTTTGGGCATCACGTTCGGCTTCCTTTCGTCCAACTCAAGCTCCTATCAGTTACATATGATCTTCAGGTCCTTCCGTGTATTTAGAGTATCCTTCGTTGTTCCTTTTATATCCATCACGATATTGAATATATTGTCAAGCATGTTCTTCTCAATGTGTATGACATCAAGATTGTTTCGTATCAGATGCATCAACCAGTACTTGAGCTCCTAGAAGATGTTTTTATTTGTCCACTTATGCTCGCTACCGTACCCATCCGGGAGTGACAACAACACTTGAACTGAAGGATCAAACTCTTCAACCTATTTGCAGATCTGTTCTCCCGTCAATCTTAGCCGTGCAACATTCCTTTCTACTCAGTTCTTAGTGAATACTTTCTTCCTACAATTCAGATGGTACAAGGGGAGGAACTGTCTATGGCAGTCAAAGCAGCACGCCTTCCTACCGTTCTGCAGATGCCATTCCATAACTGGGTAGGTGCTTACAATCCACATCAACACATCGTGCATTGGGAATATCTCGCTTCTCAGTGTCGCATGTCAGTATACCTACATGTCACAGATTCTGCAACTCCTCGATCACCAGCTCCAAGTAAACATCGATGAGATGTTTTGGATTGGAAGGATCGGTGATCACCATCACCACAAACATATACTCAGAACTCATGCACATTCCCAGTGGGAGATTGTATGGTGTAAGTATAATGGGCCAGCATGAGTACGTACGACCGTATTGCTCGTGCGTTGCGAGCCCATCCGTGCACAAACCTAGTCTAACATTATGGGGCTCTATTGAAGAATGAAGATATGTCCGTTCCAAATGCCTCCATTCATCTGAATCAAATGGATGGAACATGGATCTCTCTTCGGTTTGATTGTTGGCATGCCACGTTATTTGCTCGCCAGTCGCTTCTGAAACATACAACCTTTGCAGGCGAGGGGTAACCGGCAAGTACCTAAGAATTGCATACGGTGTCTTTTTGCGATTATAATTTTGCTATTTGTACCTAGCTTCTCAGTAAAACTTGCAGTAGCCTAGATCAATGGTGTCCTTCCAGTACAACTTTCAATCATTTTGACACACATCAATCTTCTCAATAGGTTAACCCAAGTTTCTTATCAATTTCTTCGTACTATAGTAATCTTGTCTTGGGGCAGGGTGTGGTTGCGGGTCACTATATTTTAAGCCCACTAGGATACTTGGTCACATACATGCTGAGAAAATCATGATATCCACCTACTCAGCAACAACCCTCAATTGAGATTGGGTCCAACCGTTCCACAACGGCTGCTCACTGTATGCACTACATCGTGAAACCGATCTGCCAGGCCAGACACATAATCGTACCACCTCCCCGTACATTAGTCGGACACGACCTCCTACCACTATCAGGTACACCATCCCGGTTATACTTAGAAGACCAAACAACTGGCCTGGCGGCATAAAAAACCATCCTCTGTGCCGAATCCATCTACACCGCATCACCCCAAGGCATATTGCTACCCTCCATAACATTAGAAATCGGAGTTTGCTCCTCCTACAATGGAGCCGCGATGACGGCCTCAAAAGACCCAATAAATTCATACCTTGCTTTGACCGGTTGGCTTTCGGGTATTCCATGTCGTCGATTTTACAGATTTCCTCGAACCACACTACCGCAACAGATGGTTTGCAGATACTTTGCTCCTTCAGCAACAAACAACATAGTCCTATTTCGTCATCATCTTCTCTCTTTCGAATGACGTCACTGTTTCGTCATTACCTCGTCTTGTATAGCTGTTGGTCATAATGGCTTGTCGGCCATGTGATTTCCCGCTGACATTCTTGCTTTGCTGACTGTTGGCCTTTGTCGTTTTCTACGGACAGTCTTCTCCTCGATCTTTTACATTCTTTAATTTTTACTTGTTTTTGTAAAAAATTTTCTTTTTCCCTTGTCATGGTCTAGTTCGAGATTATTTTGTGCAACCCGAATTTTTGTCCCCAACAGGGGCTTCTTTTGTTTTTCACAGCAAGGGCATAAATGGTTATGCCATTGCCCAACATTCAACATGTTGCACGTCTTCATCCTTGTAGCTTTGATCGTTGGCTGATAACTCTGCAATTATCATGATTTTATAGCAATTTAATCTTTCTTGTTAAGCCAAAATATCCCTAATTATGTGATTTTATTTCATATTCAGCAAAAAAGGAAGATTACAAGAAAATTTCTGCAGAATTGACAAAGCGTGCCCACGCTTAGTGGAGTGGTCAACTCGGGATAAGGATAAGCACGAACGATTTCCGCAAAAGATAAAGGAATGAAGTGTTTAAGTTTAGAAAGGATTCTTTAATACTTATCTCTTGTGATTTATTTACCTTTTTAGAGTTAATCACGTATTTATTTCCCCCGTATGTCTAGATTCGTAGGAAATTTTTATTATAAATAGGGGGGTCTCTTCATTCGAAAGATTCAATTATTGATTAGAACTCTATAGAATTCTTTGTTCGTCCCTTCTCTTTTATTTTTATTTTACTACCGGAATTAATGGAATTCCACTTTCTAGTGTGTTCTTCCATTAATATGTCCGGCTAAATTCCTTATTTTCTAGTTAAGGTGTAGTGATTGCTTGATTCCCATCATGTTGTGAGATCTAATCTGCGCTCTACACTTCTTAAACAAATATTCATGCTATTCTCTGTGCTCTTATTACAACCGTCTGATTTATGAATGATTCGGCCGGTTGTTCACTATCAAGAAGGTTTGTTTAGATAATTGGACTTTATAAATCCGTGTAATTATTTATTTAGTTCAATGCTTAGTGGCAACGTAGCATGATTAATTATGTCATAGTAATTAGTTATGCTATGGGGAATGTATGATCTAGTTTAAATGAATTATCCTCGTTGGAGTTTGTTGATTAAAATCAGGCCTTTCTAATTCTTAATGTTGTTAATAGATTAAATCTTGTGGAAGTTTTCAGGGTTGTCTGTTAATTAGGGATCTAGCCAACAGTTGTACCTTGACTGACGAAAAGGTAAGGAAAGGTGAGGTTGTTAGGTCGTACCAACAACCATAACTGGTTTATTTGTCTATACATGTGTTATTCTTGCATCAATGATCAACTCACAAGAATCAAGCATAACCCTAGCCTTAATCGGAAAATCTCCCTCTTATATCCTCATCAGGTATTTTTAATTATTTATTTAGTTTTCAATCACTTCTTTTCATCAGTCAAATCAAATCTTTCCATCACACTTCAAAATCTTTGATCGATATTTTCTTTTTATCTTTCTCAGCTCATCCACAGCAACTTCAAATCCGCCAAGAACTCTTCTTCTCTCTCAACAATGCCATCTCACCGGAAAAGCTCCCTGCCGTCGTTTACCGTCGTCGCTCACCGGAAATTTGAACACTTCGGGCTGACTCCAAGGCAACCACCCACACCATGACCTTTTTGCGACTTGCACTCAGCGACGCTTCCTTAAACTCTCTCCTTTTAATTTTTCCTTGAAATACATGTCATAGTCCACATTGAGGGCAATGTGGATTTTAAGTGTGGGGGTATTATTGTTGAGCATGTTCCTTGAATTGGGTGTTGTTGGTTGCGTGTTGAAAATAGTTGTTGCTCTTGTTGATTGTTGAAACCACTTGAAAAGATATTTTTGTGCTTAATTTTCTTGACGTTTGAAGATTGAGTCTTGTGGAAATTTTTAGTAAAAATTGCTTGGTTTTGAAAAATTTTGGCATGATAAAACTCTTTCAATTTTGGATTAATCTTGGTTTGATGATGTTATGTGTAAAAAGAATACATGTTTTATGTTTGAGGATAATTCACTAGTTGAAAGCTTGTTTTCACCAAAATGACTCGAGTTAAAACCTTCTGATGTAGGATTAGTGGACTAAAACATAGCTCGTGAGATTTTGAGCTTGATATGTCCAAAACAAAAAAAAAAAATTCTTCATTCTTGCTTGAGAGAATAACACTTTTATGGCTTTAACTTCCTAGAACTTGCCTTGAACCTCGAGGCCACACAAATGTGCATTTTATTTGGATATGATAAAGGCATTAGAAACCACTTTCGGCCTTCTTTAACCACCCAACACACTTTAACTTTAGAGAACCCCTTTGAGCCCTTTTGATATTTTGTTGAATAACCCGTCATATACAAACCTATCCCATCGTTTGTTTAAAACCTTGATTTTGATCCCTCTAAAGAACTATTAGAGTATCAAGGGAAATGGGTTTATGTTCAAAAGAACAAGTTCTCAAAATGGGAGATTTTCAAAACCTTTGTGATTTACATGCTTAAAAGATGTATCTCAAAATGAGTGTGGGGGTTCCAAAAATTGTGGTCTTCTTTACTTTGTGGGAACCGACATCAATTTTCTTGGTCTATGCCTATCACAAAAAATGGAGAGGAGAAAAAAAAAAGAAAAAAAAAAGAAAAAAATCAGAAAATGAACCCTCCAAAAGGAATAAGAAACGCATAGTTCAAGGAATTGTCGAAAGATCTTGAAGGGAGATGAGTAAACTTTGAGAGCTTCGAAAGTATTGTTCACTAAAATTTTTTGGTGCTCTAATTAGTTTCCTGGAATTTAACCTCATTATCCTTTTATCCTAACCCAAACCAAAGCCCCATTACAACCAAAATTAAAGACCTTTTGATCCATATATGTGCATATTTCAAAAGTGGTGGAGATATGGTGTATAGGCAAGCCTATGGTGAAGCATTGTCGTAGTAAGTGTCGAGAGATACACTTGAGCCATATATACACTTGAGAGAATGGAAAGTGGAGAGAAAATAGTCCACTAGTTTTATGCGATTGATTTTGATAATGGTCATCACGTGAAAACTTGTTTGATACATCTTGAATTATCTCCTTCATAAAGTATGTCATTTACTTTGCACATGATTACAAATTGCCTTGAGTAGTTTAAAATTTGGGGGGAATTTTTTAATATATCTTGATTTTGCTTGAGGACAAGCAAATAGCTAAGTGTGGGGGTATTTGATAACTCTGCAATTATCATGATTTTATAGCAATTTAATCTTTCTTTTTAAGCCAAAATATCCCTAATTATGTGATTTTATTGCATATTCAGCAAAAAAGGAAGAAGAAAATTTAAGATGGAAAAAATCAAGTTAAAATAAAAAATTAAGGCATCAAAAAGCAAAAAAGTAGATTACAAGAAAATTGCTGCAGAATTGACTAAGCGTGCCCACGCTCAGTGGAGTGGTCAACTCGGGTCAAGGAGGAAAATGAGTAATTTCCGCAAAAGAAAAAGGATTGAAGTGTTTAGGTTTACAAATGATTCTTTAAAGCATATCTCTTATGATTTATTTACCTTTTTAGAATTAATCATTTATTTATCCCCCCCTACGTCTAGATTCGTAGGAGACTTTTATTATAAATAGGGCGGGTCTTTTCATTCGAAGGAGTTCGTGATTGTTTGGAACTCTATAGAATTCTTTGATCATCCTTTCTCTTTTATTTTTATTTTATAATCGGAATTAATGTAATTCCAGTTCTTAGTGTATTCTTCCGTTAACATGTCCGGCTAAACTCCTTATTTTCTAGTTAAGGTATGGTGATTGCTTGATTCCCATTATGTTGTGAGATCTAATCTGCGTTCTACACTTGTCAAACAAATATTCATGCTATTCTCTGTGCTCTTATTACAAACGTCTGATTTATGAATGATTCGGCCGGTTGTTCACTATCAAGAAGGTTTGCTTAGCTAATTGGACTTTATAAATCCGTGTAATTGTTTATTTAGTTCAATGCTTAGTGGCAACGTAGCATGATTAATTATGTCACAGTAATTAGTTATGTTATGGGGAATGTATGATCTAGTCTAAATGAATTATCCTCGTAGATGTTTGTTGATTAGAATCAGGCCTTTCTAATTCTTAATGCTGTGAATAGATTAAATCTTGTGGACGTTCCCAGGGTTGTCTGTTAATTAGGGATCTAGCCAACGGTCGTACCTTGACTGACGAAAAGGTAAGGAAATGTGAGGTTGTTAGGTCATACCAACAACCATAACTGGTTTATTTGTCTATACAGGTGTTATTCTTGCATCAATGATCAACTCACAAGAATCAAGCATAATCGTAGTCTTAATCGGAAAATCTCCCTCTTATATCCTCATCAGGTATTTTTAATTATTTATTTAGTTTTTAATCACTTCTTTTTATCATCAATGTTCCCCCATTATTTTCTATTTTCCTTAAAGAAATCAACTTAAAACCAATCTTTGTGGATCGACCTTACTCCCACTTTCACAAGTGTAGTAGGAATTATTTTTGGTGACTTCGACACTCATCACTGGCAGCTTATTCTCCCAAATTAACATTCTCTTCTTCTCAAATAAGCTCTCTACGAACTCAGTGCTTTTTCTTGTCATGGAATTTAAGAGGAATGATTCATTCACTTTGTTGGAGAAGATTAATGGATACTTAACGTTGTCCATCTAATGAGACAGAACCATAATCCCCAATCTCTTACTGATGGCTGATACCAGGGTAGCTTCTCCTGAGGCAGCTTTGATTTTATTGAAAGCCACCATGTCTGGCCTCTGTAACTTCATGAAATGAAATGCTAGATGAGATCAATTTCTTGTAGTTTCTGGTGCTACTAATGCAAATTTTATCACCAGAATATCACCTCTGTTTAACTGGGAGTTTTTTTGCCATGAATCAAAGACAGCCCCACTAATCCATTCTGGAAGTTTTGAAATCTCCGGAAAACTTGGTGACACAGTATGAACTGAAACAAGAGCTCCAAAATCATACCATTCTCAGACATCTTCTTGTTTCGACCCTTCAAACATCCGAATCCTATTATAGTTTTCGAATGTTTCGATAATGGTCTTGCCTGTGTTTACTCCTTTGCGAGAAATTAATTTTTCCCACATGTGTTGATAGTCCTGCCAAGTAGAAGAACATATCAATTCGTTAGTATTAACCTTAGAAGAGCCTGTCATTGGCCTAAGGCTAATCTCTCCCTCTTTGACCCCAGAGGTGCTGAGTTGACTTGAATCAATAGGAGTTTGGACTTCCTATGACCCAATTGTTGCTGTTTCACCAGAGTCTGGTGTTGGTTTTGTCCAATCAGTACTTGAATCCGACGCTACAAGTCTAGTGCCCTGTACTCAAAAGGCATGTTTAGGGTCATGCTCCCTCAACTCATGAGTCATCCCTAAAGGCGATGGCTTGCAAATTGGCTCTCATAAGTCGTTCCATAGCGATGTGGATGCTAATAAGGAACTCCTTACTGCGACCTAGACTGTGTCTAGATCAGCTCTTTAGATTTGTCCAGCAACTTTGGCATTCATCGCTAGCTGCCTGAACTTTCTGTCAAGCTCCTCGAGATTTTCTTGGAGGTGCCTGAGCCTCAACATGATAGAGTTTGCTGCAGATGCTTCCATCTCTTGTCAGAAAATCTGCAAGAATATTTTCATGAGATTTTATAACGACAATATTATAACAATAATACTGGCATTCAGGTTGTCATCTGATAATACGAGCTTTCTCTATCTTTGATTCTAATTTATTTTTTAAGAAAGCCCTAACATTAGTATTTCAATCTTTAAACTAAATTCTTTAGCAAATAAAAATAAAGGACATTTCTTAACAGCCTTGCAAACTGCAACAATTATAAGGATTCACATTGATAAATTAATTTTGGTTATGATAACTAAAAATGAAGATTGAATAAAAAATTAATTGACGAGATCACTTAGTTTGAGGTATAATTTGATCTATAGTTAAAGTAATTGAAAAAGTATGTAATCAATCCAATGAATTTGTTTAAAGGAATTAATTTAAGTCAATTAAACTTTTCACTGAATGAACCAAATTAAAAAGTAGTTAATCATTTGATTGATATTAAAATAGTTTTATTGATTTGTATGAGCTTAATCAAAATTTTCAATTTACAACCATATCAAAAGCTTTTGGAAAGGGTGTTCCAATTTAAACTTTCCTTTTTAATTATAAATATTGACAAAATAATAGGAAAAGAATAACGTGAAAGTTGATAAAGTGCAAGCAAAGATCCAGCTCTTCATCATCCATTTTATTTGAATTTTCATTGCCCGTATGATGGAATGCCTATTAAACTTTCCTTTTTAATTATAAATATTGACAAAATAATAGGAAAAGAATAATGTGAAAGTTGACTGGCTATAAATCAATTATTGGGTTGTTTAAAGTGCAAGCAAAGATCCAGCTCTTCATCATCCATTTTATTTGGATTTTCATTGCCCGGATATGATGGAATGCCTATTAATTAGAGCATATAACAGAGATAAGAGTTAAAATTCAACTAAATCAAAACTAATTATGTTGGTAACAAATGAATATGATTTAAAGTAGAACATTCTAGATACCTTCTATTTTCTTTTCTATCTCAGTAACAACGTTGACATTTCTTGTATTACTTCCACTTCCATCTCCAACCTGAATGTTGTGGAAGTTTTAATATGCATCATGAGAAAATGACATAATAGTTCATTCATTTTTTCTTCTTCTATAGTTCAAAAGTTAGAAAATAAAACATATCCACATAAATTTTGGTCAAAGATAAAATGAATTTATGGACTTTGAATTAACATGTTCATGCACTAGATCATTCCTCCTACAACTATAGAGTATAAAAGTTGCAACCTCCTTAAAGAGCGAAAGTTTTGAGAGACTCTATCATAAATATAGTATTATTACATGAAAATTTGGTTGAAGAATGTTAGTTATATTACATTAGTTTTGCATAACTCAGAAATTTACAGATTATTTAGGTAAAGTATTAAACAATTATTACCTTATCACTTGCATTTGAGGCCTTGCACTTTCTCTTTTGTATTATCCAACCCTCTAGTCCTTCTTGTAGGGATAACTTGTATCTTGGTTGGATTTTTATTATCCCAACAATTTTCGGTAAAGGGTCCATGTCTTGTTGGAGGGGGACTTTCTTCACCCTTACGTCCAACTTGTTTTCATTTTCTTGTACAATTGTGTGATACATGTCCCTTTCCCCTACTTCAACCTGCCATACATATGTATGTTAGTAGAATAGATGAGTTTATTTTATAAAGTCAAAATATCACTTTTGGTTCCACTAGATAGGGCCTTCTCACCAGCAGTCCCATGCTTTATGTGTTCAACACCTTTAGTACCAAAACTCTATTTTTTTAACAAAAATGGTCCTACTCCTTTAACAACTAACGCAAACGGCACATGACTTGTTAGTCAACTGGGCAAAATATCACTTTTGGTCCCACTAGATAGGGCCCTTCTCTCTTGCAGTCCCACGCTTTACGTGTTCATCACCTTTAGTCCCAAAATCCTATTTTTCTAACAGAAATAGTTCTGTTTTGTTAACAACTAACGGAAACGGCATGTGAGTTGTCACGTACCGTTAGTCAACTGGCAGCTGGCGAAAGAAACAAAGACTAGGCTTGTGTTCACTTTTTGGAGGGAAAAAAAGGCGCCAAAAAAATATTTTTTTGCTATTTATATATGTAAATAACCCACATACACAACACAACATTTTCATCTTTTTTTCATCACTTAATCTTGAGAGCAATAGGCCAAAAGATGTTACAAACATCTCAAAATACTTCAAATAATTAATACTATTGCTCTCAAGATTAAGTGATGAAAAAAAAGATAAAAATATTATGTGGTATTTGTGGGTTATTTACAAATATAAATAGCAAAAAAATATTTTTTTGGCGCCTTTTTTCTCCCTCCAAAAACTAAATACAATCATGGTCTTCTGTTTTTTTTCGCTAGTTGTTAATAGAACAGGACCATTTCTGTTAAAAAAATAAAGTTTTGGGACTAAAGGTGTTGAACACTTAAAGCGTGGGACTGCAAGTGAGAAGGGCCCTATCCAGTGGGACCAAAAGTGATATTTTGCCCAATTAACTAAAGGAATAGGACCATTTCTGTTAAAAAAATAGGACTTTGGGACTAAAGGTATGGAACACATAAAGCGTAGGACTGCAAGTGAGAACGGCTCTATCTAGTGGGACCAAAAGTAATATTTTGTCTTTTATAAATTATAATATCACATTTTTTAGATAAAGAAATGTAAAAATGCATAATAGCAACAATGCACATGATTGCACACGAATATTTAATCTTGTTTCCTTTTTTTAGTGCGTGGGGCTAGAGATAAATAAAATGATTGCATAAGCTTTCTACAAACAAAGTGTTATATGTAGATTAAAGAACAAATAAAAAATTACCAAGAAAATAATTAAATTTTAGAATAAAAATTAATATGATGAGATAAAGATTGCTTTAGTACTTGAAATCTTTAAATCATAATAGCAAACGGATTTCTAATCTTCAAATGATTTGGATATATAAACCTAGCTTGCGTCCCAAAAATAAAGAATTATTATTATTTCAGTTTTATTGGTCATAGGAATTTCACATTATATCTTGTAATTGAGAAACTTCCACCAAACTATTGCTGATTATATGGTCATGGACTAAACACATGGTTTCAAGTCGCTGATCAATTTGCCTAAAGAGTCGGGCTCAAGAGGGACTCAACCTAGGATGTGATTGACCCAATCAAGAAAAGTTGGTCGGTCCAATCTAGGCCAATCTTGAGCTGATTCCAAGTATCAATACTTGGGATAGGCCTAGCATAATGACCTAGGACCTCCTAACCCTGGGTCGAATAAGCGGGCTGACCTAATCGAGCCACTTCTTTTTTTTTAATAATATATGACATAGAAGTTTTATATTAATCTTGTAGCTTAACTATTCTATATTTTTTATACTTTTGAAACTCTAAAAAGTTTACAACAATTCACTAAAACTTATTGTTAATTTTTTAATAATGTATTTTAAATAGTTTTTGGGCTTGACATTATTTAAGATTATTATTTGTAGCTGGTTGGTTAAATTGTTATTAAATTCTTTATGCGGTCTTAGCTACTTTTTTTTTTAAGTTTTAATTTTTTTTTGATTTAATTTATGATTTATTTATTTAAAATAAAAGCATAAATTATTTAAGTTTGTTCAAAAGAGTATCTCATCTTCATTGAAAAAGAAAGACAAGAAAACAGGCACAATCAGGTTTGGTTTGAGCATAGGCCAGGTCATCACCACTGCTATTGCACTTTCTCTTCATCCCCCATTTTGTGCTTAATTTAAGGTATCAAAATTAGTGTTTTCAAATATGAGTTTAGTCACTACAACTACTGGTCATGGTAGGAAAATATATCAAAAAAATAAGGTAAAAGAAAAAGACAAGCTTTCTTGAGCATGATTTCAATAGCCTCAAGAATCGGTTCCACATGAATTTATTTTAAAACATTTATCAAATAACAAAGTTGAATTTCTTGTTGAATCCTAATTATGGAAAAAAAATTCTTAATATATTAAAAAATTAAATATTTATTTTTTAAACTTTGATAGGAAAAGAAATTAATTAAAAGCAAATTGGAGAAACAAAAAGAAAAATAATCAAATATGTACATGAGGCTCCATTAATCTTGTCGGCAGAGCACAAGAGATGGGATCTGACGATAGCACATCACCAGAATCTTCACAAGTCGGATAAAATAATCCGGCCAAAATCTTGAGTGCATGTTCTTGAAGAATTTTGTTGGCAAATTACACAACGATGACGAATTAACAAATCATTCAAAAAAAAAAAAAGAATTAAAGAAGGAAAAAGAAAGAATAAAATGCTTGAGAAAAGGAATAATGGAGTTGCCTGGATAGAATTCATCATACATTTATGGAGTTTTCCGCCATTTCTTGGCTAAAAAAAGAATCAGATGTAACGTTCCTAGGGCTCTCTGAGCATAGTACTTTATGGACTTGAACAGTGTTCTGCAGTCAGTGTGTTGAGGGAGAAAAGGCGTGACCAAATCTGAAGTGTGAGTGATTTAGTGACTGAGTATGAGTAAATGTTGTGTGTGTATGTATGAGTGTTTCAAACAACAAAGCTCCACAGGGGGTAGCAGAAGCCTCGAATGTTACGTTCTGTCTTTTTCTCATACTATTTTCCTGTTAATTTCTTCTTTGTTGGTTTGTCTTTTCATCATATTATTGTAATCATTAGACAGAAAGAAATGTATATCTATGAATATATTGATGCTATCTATGAATACAATAATACAAAAAATTATTTTCTACATTAGATTCGTCCAGAAAATGCAAAAAAGAAAAGAAAAAAGAGACAGTATTTAGGAAAATTAATTAAATAGTTCATCAATCTGTACATATTGTAGTATTGTAATCAACCAGTTGTCTTTACAAAATTCTTTATATACAACTCCTGTTTTTTAGTAAAATTGAAAAACATAAAGTAGTCATGAAGTTAAAATTGATACTCAAAACTGAAAAATTAATCATGTATACCTTTCTTGCAAGTTCAATCATTTTGCATTTATTGAAATTTGACAATACTTTTAACTAAGGATGTTAAAATACATAAAGAAGAACACAACAATGCTGCAGAGTATGAACTTCTTCTTCTTCTGTCAAACGAGCAACAGACCTGCAAATGTGATGAAGAAACGTAAAAAGGGGTTCGCGCCTTTATTTGTAGTATATGCGACTTTATTAAGTTGTAGCAGTAAAATAGAAGTCGCAAGTGTTATTTCATTGCTGTACCGTTTTTATTAGTGGCAAGTATGACAGTTATGGAAGTTACAACTTGAAATGCTATATAAATGTTTATATAACATCTACCTACAGAAGAAGCAAGAAACAAAGCTGAAATATCTTCTGCAAGTTATACAGTTTTCTTCAAGAATTCGAACTCGAACTTTCAATCATGATTTCTACACCTTTCTTTATCCTTTCCATTCAAGTTTTTACATGGTACCAGAGCCAATTTTAATGGTCTCTAATTAGTTCAAACAAAGAAAATCTTGACCACAAGATTCATAAAGAAAATCAAGAATGGCAAAAGATCTTGATACCCTCAAACTGCATCCCAGTGACAATCCTGGATTAAGTTTATTCACTACCCTCTTGGACGGCTCAAATTTCTTATCATGGAGCAGATCAATAGAATTAGTTTTGACAGCCAAAACGAAGATGAGTTTCATAAGTAAAGATGCAAAAATACCAGAAAGAAATACAAAGGAATTCGAGCAGTGATTAAGGTAGACAGCATGGTTACCTTATGGATCTTGAATTCTATTTCAAGAGATATAGTGGAGAGCTTCATGTACACAAAAACATCAAAAGAACTATGGATTGAACTTGAAAACGAATATGGATAAAGCAATGGTCCAATGGAATATAGGCTAAAGAGGGAACTTGCATCACTGTCACAACGTTCTTCGAATCTCTCTACATATTTTTCAAAATTAAAAAGGTTATGGGACGAATTAGCCTGCAGTATAGCTACTCCAAATTGCACGTGTACTTGCACATGTACTGCAACAAGGGAAAATGCAGATATCAAGAGCTCAGATCAACTTATGCAGTTCGTAATGGGGCTGAATGACTCCTACGACCACGTGAGGAGTCAAATTCTTATGATGGAGCCCTATCCTAATGTGAGCAAAGCCTTTTCCATGGTACTTAGAATTGAAAAACAGAAAGAAGTAAATACAGAACCTCAGTATGCATCTCAAAATATGGCGATGCAAGCTTTCAAGAAACAAGAGTTTTCAAGAACCTTTCAAAAGAAAAGAAACTTTGTTGACAAGAGGTCTCAAGTATGTAAGGAGTGTGGTAAGACAGGGCACCTCAAGGAAGTATGTTTTGAGATCCATGGGTACCGTGACTAATACAAGAACTTAATGGAACAAAGAAAGAAGAATGCTACTGGAATCAACAAAGCTGTTGTTGTCATAGAGATAAAGGAAGAAACCAACATGACGATTGATGAGAAAGCAATAGCTCATGTCTTGAAGTATGAATTGCACAAGATTCTAGGAGGATTCAAACCTCAAACACTAGCACTCACTAATGGAAACTACGTTGATTATTTAGGTAAAATGACTGAACACTTTACCATCAGTTCTGAAATTTCTTGCACAATAGATAGTGGCACCACCACTCACATGTCTAATAATGATCTACTACTAACCAATAAAAGGACTAAAATAGGTAATAAATATATCCATCTTGTTAATGGAACAGAACATAAAGTGATATGTATGGGGGACATGAAGCTTAATGATAAACTAATCTTGAAAAACATCTTATATGTCCCAAGTTTACATTTCAATCTGTTGTCTGTTAGTAGTTTATGTGCATCATCAAACATCAAATTTGAATTTCTTGAATCTTATTGTCTGATGCAGGACTACAAGACTAAGGATACTAGTGCAGTGGCCCTTCTTATAGGGAAACATTACATTTTGAATAAACAATCCTTTGACAGCAAAATTATAATGGATATTATGTGTAGCTTTAGTACTTTTGGATTTAATGCCTCACATATTTCTGTAGAAACTTGGCATAAGAGGCTAGGCCACTTATCTCACAATATATTGATCCACATTGGTCTAGTAAAAAATGACAAACATGCTACATCTTGTGAAATTTGCCAACAGGCAAAACTGCAGAGGCTGCCTTTTTCTTTAAGCACTTCTTTTTCAAAGGAATGCTTTGATCTTTTACATATTGATTTAGGGCGCCCCTATAATGAGTAGTCAATATCTAGATGCACTCATATGTTAACTATTGTGGATGACTGTGGAGATCTACATGGACATACCTTATGCATTATAAGTCACAAGCTCTAGAATTGCTAAAGAACTTCCCAAAGATGATTCTTACCCAATTTAATAAAAGAATCAAAACAATTAGAAGTGATAATGGACCTAAATTGTTACGTGAACAATGTCAAAATTTTTTCAAGGAAGAAGGAATAATCCACAAAACTACTCGCACTTACACTCCATAACAAAATGGTGTAGTTGAAAGAAAGTATAAACACCTGTTACAAGTAGCAAGACGTCTAATCTTCGAAGCTAATTTACCTAAGATTTTCTGGACAGAAGTTGTTCTAACATCTAGCTTCTTAATAAACAGAACACCTACCCCTATATTAAAATGGAAACCCTTTATGAAGTCTTGTTCAACAAACTTGTAGATTATTCATTGTTCAGAACCTTTGGATGTATGTGTTTTGCTGCTAATAATCAACCACACAAGTCTAAGTTTGATTTGAGAGGTATAAAATGTGTTTTCCTTGTTTGCACCTAATCAAAAGGGTTATAAAGTCTATGATCTTAATAAGAAGATTATGATAGTATCTAGAGATGTTATTCTTAATGAGAATGTTTTTCCTTTTGCTAGTCAACCTACTGATCCCAGCTACTCTTTGCCTAACATACTGTCTGATAATAACATAGACTATCAACAAGAAACAGACATAATGGAAACAAACACTGATATTAATACTAATGAAATACAAGAAAATGAGGCTGACCATTTACCTGTTTCTAGAAGATCAAATAGACACAATAACAGACCTATTAGGTTTAATGGTTATGTATGCACTCGTGTACAAACAAAAACTGATATACATGTTGTTTTGCATTCTCCTTACCTGCATAAATCTCTTCTTACTGCTGCTAAGAATCCTGCAGAGCCTAAGAATTTCAATGAAGCCATTAAAACAAAAAAATGGGTTGATGCAATGAATAATGAGATTAAGGCCTTAGAAGATAATCAAACATGGGAAATTACTGTACTTCCAAAAGAAAAAAGAGCTATAGGATGTAAATGGGTATACAAATTAAAACTTAAACAAGATGGGACTATACATAGATATAAAGCTAGGCTTGTAGCCAAGGGATACAACCAAATAGAAGGGGTAGATTATCTAGATAGTTTTTCTCCTGTGGCTAAGGCAGTCACAATTAGAACCCTACTTGCTATAGTTGCAAAATATCATTGGCATCTACACCAACTAGATATTAATAAGGCATTCTTACATGGATTTTTGGATGAAAAAATTTACATGTTACCCCCTGAGGGTTATTCTATTCCTAAAGATCATGTTTATAAGTTAAAGAAATCTTTGTATGGTCTTAAGCAAGCCTCTAGGCAATGGAATCAATCTAAGCTTGATCATTGTCTATTTACCAAACAAACTGAAAAAGGTTTCTTTTGTCTACTAGTATATGTAGATGATGTTTTGTTAGTAGGACCATGTAAAGATACTATCTTTGAAAAAATTACCTGCATACTCTATTCACTATAAAAAATCAGGGAGAAGCCAAATTTTTCCTTGGTGTTGAAATCTACAGGTCAAAAACGGGCATTGTCATATCTCAAACAAAGTATATCAAGGATATAATTGATGATGTTGGGCTATTAGAAGCAAAGGCAACAGGTACACCTTTACCTATGGGAATAAAACTCAGCAGCTCACAAGAAGAACAACTGAAAAATCCTGAATGTTTCAGGAGATTACTAGGAAGATTGCTATACTTAGGATTTACCAGGCCAAATATTTGTCATGGGACACAACAACTAAGTCAATACATGAAATTTCCATGTAAGGCACATTGGAATGCAGCACTTCACCTAGTTAGATATCTCAAAACAACCATGAACAGAGGACTGCAACTAAACACAGATGACAGCTTTGAACTTAACGCATTCTGCATTGCAGATTGGGCAAGTTGCAAGGACTCAAGGAAATTACTCACTAGATATTGTGTATTTCTCGGAGGATCATTCATTTCCTGCAAAACTAAAAAGCAAACAACCGTGTCAAGATCATCAACTGAAGTAGAAAATAGGAGTATGGGGACAACCACATGTGAACTTATATGGATTTTCAACTTGCTACAGGATTTCAAAATCATCCACCTATCAAGTTTTATTATGAAAACCAGGCTACATTATACATCACGGTTAATCCGATTTTCCATGAAAGAACCAAACATATTGAGATTGATTGCCACTTGGTAAGAGAAAAATACAAACAGGGATTTATTTAATCCTATGCATATTTCCTCCAAAGTTCAGCCGGCAGATGTGTTTACTAAAACCTTACCATGGCCAAGGTTCATGTTTCTTATCTCCAAGTTGAATCTTGTTAGTATCTCAACAAGCTTCACTTGAGGAGGGCATGTTAAAATACATCAAGAAGAACACAACATTGCTGCAGAGTATGAACTTCTTCTTCTTCTGTCAAACGAGCAACAAACCTGCAAATGAGATGAAGAAACGTAAAAAGGGGTTCGCGCCTTTATTAGTAGTATATACGACTTTATTAAGTTTCAGCAGTAAAATAGAAGTCGCAAGTGTTATTTCATTGCTGTAAAGTTTTTATTAGTGGCAAGTATGACAGTTATGGAAGTTAGAAATTGAAATTCTAATAAACGTTGGTGTAACATCTACCTACAGAAGAAGCAAGAAACAGAGCTGAAATATCTTTTGCAAGTTATACAATTTTCTTCAAGAATTTGATCTAAACCTTTTAATAATGATTTCTGCACCTTTCTTTATCCTTTCCATTCAAGTTTTTACAAAGGATCTATTGAAATTCAGGTTCAAAGGCTGGATATTTGAAAGAAATATATGTGGTAGGTGTGTCTTAATCTGAAAAATGTAATTAATGGTTTGGTATATAAAGATAGGTATAGAGTAATGTCACTTGATTCATAATTTTAGTGATTATTACACTTTTAGGATTGGATTTTATTTAGGAACTGCAGTCTAGTAATTTAAGTTTGAAATTGAATTGAAACTATATTAAAGTTATACAGATAAACTAATGTGTGTAAGAATTTTTTGCACCAATTTATTTGGTTCTTTGCCACCATAGAACATATCACTTTCAAATATTTTGCAAAGAAAAATCAATAGACCCTTAAAAAAACTAAAAGAATAACAAAGAGTAGAGGGTTGGATATTACAAAAAATAAAGCATCTTCTGGAATATCCAACCCTCTAAGGCTGACTATCCTCTAGCAGCTTCTACAACGTCTCCTGCAAAACAAACAAAATTATAAATACTTTTTAGCAAAGATTAAGTTTTTTAAGAAAATAATATTAATATTGTGCCTACTTATTGCCACCTCCAACGCCCTCGGCCCGCTCCAGCCACCGTCCACTTTTTTCTTGTAGCACTTCTCCAATAATTCCATCTGCTTGGGGGGCGACCGACCTTTGCCTCCTGTAGAAGAAAAACTATTTTGCATCTTATTTATAAAATAACGATAAAGCATTTAAAATACTATTATTTACTTACCAACTTCCTCTTGTGCATGTTGATAGAGGAAAGACCCCTTCCTCCTGATACACAATTGAGGACACCATAGAGTTCGCCGCACGATTTGGCTTATTCTTTAAGGACTGTCGCTGGAAGTCTACGCTGGCCCAGTACGTCTACAGCTGGAGCTAGACCTTGTTGGCCAGCCAGAGTAGCCTGACCAGGCTGGACAGGGAGACAAATAGTATCTTCCACATATACTTAGAGGCCAACATGTGGAAGACCAAGAACATTGACTCATCGTCACAGTGCCACCAGTAGATCATCTACAATAATAACATTAAATAAAATATTAGTAAAATTCATTAAATAATTAGATTATTAGATAAAATCAAATTAATTTGAAATTGATTACCTTCATGCTCTCAAACTAGAAATATTGGTACTCTGGCGACACCTACCTCAAACATGGTGACGGGTGGGGAAAATGTCCCCGTCACGACTGTATTGATGCGCTCATGAAAGCGATTGTCAAATTTCAAATTACATGCTATATTAGACATTTTCAATATAAAATAATACTAAAAACATTAATAAACAAATTTATCTTGCATCATCAAGGCTGATGTACTGAGCTCGCTGATGATGGGGGACTCATGGTAGTGGTGGAGCAGCCGCCGAGGTGGCAGACTGCTATATCGTCTCATCAGCTGCGGGTGTAGATCCAGATGCTCCAGCATCATCTGGAGTCTGCAGGGCGGGGGACGGTGCGGTCGTGTCAGGTGGTGTGGGTGGTCGAAGAACTTCTTCCCTTGTGGTGCGAGCCACGACCACGACCACGTCCTCAATCACGTGGTACAAGAGGCGTAAACATGATCTAAACAAATTATTGAGAAGTATCAGTCTAAATTTTACGATTATTAATATTAATATATATAAATAAAAAAGAATATACTAATTCTTACACATCGAATATATTATCATGAAATTATGATTATTGTACTCATTAATTATTAAAAAATGTATAATTCTCTTGTGCACATATACCAACGAGCCAAGTATTTCTTTATGCTTGCCTAGCCTATCACATGAACTTTTTATTGTAGTATTCGTTACATTTATCCATTTTAATCTATCAACATTATCATTTATTGACAAATGAAGATGGATAAACATAACAAGTTCTACTGGAAAAATTCAATTAATGGACTAAATAAAAAAGGCATGCGTGATGTGTTTGTACGCAGTTACCAAAGAACTATACATTTTTAAATAATTATTAATTATTGCAAATATTATCCTCAATTTGTTTTCTATTTCTATTGATTTTGTAATTGTAATTTAATTTGAAATATTACATTGATATTGTTATTGTTGACATTATTTTGTTAATAACATTATTATTGGAATTATTGGTCTATTTTTCGGATTATCGACATTATTATATAAAAATGTTATTGTTGGGAATATTTTCTAATTTTACGATAATTGACAGTTTTATGTAAATAATGTTATTACTAGGAATATTAGTCTATTCTTTTGTGATTAATGATATTATTATCTAAACATGTTAATATTGGAAAAATTGGTCTAATTTTTTTTATTATTGACATTATTATGTAAAAATGTTATTATTAGGAATATTGGTGTAATTTTTGTGATTATTTAGATTACTATTTAAAATTGTTATTATTGGAAATATTGATCTAATTTTTTTATTATTTACATTATTATATAAATAATGAAATTATTGGGATTAACTATTGGTCTAATTTTTGTGATTGTTTACATTATGATGTAAAGATAATTTTATTTGAAAATATTTGTCCAATACTTTTTATAATTTACATTATTATTTAAATAATGTTACTATTGAGATTATATATTCATCTAATTTTTTTGGCTTATTTACATTATGATGTAAAAATTAGCCTATTTATAAAATAAATTGCACATCTATACAATAAATTTCACAAAATAATTAAGCAATATGATATAATACACATAGGAATTGCATTAATTATAGAATCAATATGATATAATACACATCTATAATTATAGAACGTTACATGACTAAATTGTGAATTTTCTCCACAATATGGTCCTGAAAGTTAATTCCTTTCTCGTCAATAAAATCTCCTAGAAATTCAATTTTATTGACAATAATAGTAGCTTTCTTTTCAAAAAGTACTAAACCTTCTTTGTGTCATGCATCAGAAAACATTTCAAGATGTTTAATATGTTCTTTCATATTTTTAGATGCAATCAATATGTCGTCAATATAGAAAAACATGAATTCGAAATAAAAACATAGAAAAAAAAACATGAATTAGAAAAACATTTCATATTTTCTTTGAAGTATCTTGGGTGCATTAGCTAAACCCATTGGAAGCACAATCCAGATATACTGTCCTTGTGGTGTGGAGATTGTAGTCAATTTCTTTGATTCATTCTCCATCTTAATATGATAAAATCCAGATTGCAATCGAATTTAGAAAACACTTTTGCCCCTTTAATGCAATCGAGTAAGTGCTCTCTACTAGGAATTTAATAACCATCAAACTCTAATATCTAATTAATGTCTTGATAGTCAATTACCAACCTGGGTTTACCTCTCTTAATCTCGCCATGGTTCCATACCAAAAAACCAGGGCTGCTGTAGGTAGAGACTCCAGGTTCGATGAGTCCAAGATCGATATGCTCTTTGATAATCATCTGCATATCTTTTTTGTCTTTCATGTTCGTCTGGATAGGTTTGTATCGAACGTATTCATACTTGCACTCTTCCTTGAGCTTTAGAGTAGCTTTGATCTTGTTCCTATCCCACCATGCTAGAGGGTTTTCACTAAAGTTCCTCTGGATAAGCCTCTTGACATTCTCAAGAGAAATCCTGCTTTCCTCGCTAATATCTAGCGATTTCATTTTCATTAGTGCTTCTTTAAGGTTCACAATCTCCTCCTCGGATTCCTTATAGAAGCTATCGCTGTCTATGAGTCCCTGTTGCCTGAAAGTCATAAGGACCTTACCAAATTTCCTCTTATCCTGCTTTTTTTGATGAGTTAATCTGGCATCAAAATCACCACTTTTGTTGCAAAAATTTATTGGCATTATCCTGTTAAATGCCTTTCTCTTTGCAACACCTGTATCTCACTACCATAGTTAGTGGTAAAGATTAACAGATTCCTCTAGTTATCTTGCATATATCTTCCAAATATTTGAATGAAATTGTTACCTAGCAAGATATCGGCACATGTATCATGAAAGTAAATTGAATGTGTTTTTACCCTAAACCCGGGCGATCCGAATGCTCCTTCGATCATGATCTTGCCTTCTCATATTCCCTTATTGAGTATTAGGATTTTTTTGTAAAAAATCTCTTACTGCTATAACGGTTAAGGTTTTCCTTGCTTCTTTAGGGAAAACTCCAGGTTTTTCTGTGCAAATTTCTGATCCTGAATCAATATACGCTGCAAAATACTCTGTCTTATATTGGGTAACCTAATATCTCGTGTCATTACCTTGATAAATTTTTCGAAAATTCTAAGAATCTCAATATACTCTTTACTAAGAAACAAATATGAATGATGCGTAATGGAAAGGGCATAAGCTATTCTACATGTTAAAGAATATGGTCTGTTACCTTCTTACATTAGATCTTTTCTCTTAAAATCTTGATGAAGGGTTAAAGGTCTGCTGAAATCTTGGTCTGCTAGGTTGTATGCAATCCTAGGATGAATGTCAAACATCAATTTTCCTGCATACAGAATTTTTCTATTATTGTTCCAAGACAACCATCTCTTAAGTTATTGATTCTTCTATCCATTTTCGATAAATGTTTCTGAATCAATTCCTTCCTTAAAATTGGCTTTTATTAATACTTCAATAGTTTCTATGTGGATCCAGTTCATAGTAACAGCTACGTCTTCTTTAAGCTTATTTAATTCTTCAAGAATTTCTTCTTTAGGAATTAATTGCATCTCCATCACATTACAAGTAAGTTCCATATGTATAGAAAACTCACATTAACTTACTTTGAAGATTATGTGATGCTTCATTTGGTTCAGTCCTATCTGGCTCAGGATTTTCCCAATTCCTCCAATCCTAAATCCATTATATGGGTTGAGATTGGAATCTTGTCGCATGATTCTTTCCATGGTTTTGTTTGACACCGTCATTCTGGAAAAGAATCCTCATAGGCTTTCGAAAGTTTAAATCCTATCTCCCTCGTTGTAATTATTCTGAGTCGGTTGAAGATCCATCCGAATCAGTCTGTATTTCCTCCTCATAGACATTTTCGTCTAAAGGAAGATCTTCGAATCGGTAGATGGGTACCAAATCGCCATAGTAAACTGCATCTAGAATATCATCCATGGCTTTAAATTTTCTCAATTCACCACATTTCTACTGGCAATCAAGGGATACATGTCCTTTTGCTCCGTAGGTCCAACAATTACAGTGTTTGAAACCTTCATTGGCTCGGGTATGTGCTCGTCTGAATGTTCTTCTTGTACGGGTTCTTTCGGTGGATCTTGCATATGTTCGTCTAGATCCTTGGGATGAAACCCTTGTTGGTCTTATTCGTTGTCCAGATTTATATTTTCTGGCTTTCGAATTGGACCACCATGATCTCCGTTGGGAAAAAGTTCTCGTAGAACTCTTGCGGTAGGAGTTACTACTTTGCTTCCTCCTTTTCCTTGGCTCGATTGATTGTCCTGTAACAGTTGGAAAATCATTGTTATCTCAACAAAGAGGAGTTCGTTTGATTTTACCTCTTAGTCTTTTCATGTTCTTCTGGATGGATGCTTGATAACACCAATCCTTCAGTTTGTCTTTAAGGAAGGACATTCTTTGCGCCACTGAATCTAGCTGTCCTTCAGGTACTTTCTGTGACTGAATCAACATTTCCCTCCATGGACTGCATATTTTTGCGAAGAACATTGGAGCTGCTACCTCTGTTGCTACTCCACTTTGGACAAAATACTTGCGGAACAAATAGATATATTCATCTACTGCGCAAATACTTGTTAATTCAAGGCTGAAGAGAGCCTGTGCATATTCTCTAGCCTTTTCTGCTCCACTTCCTTCGAAGAATCCATCTCCAATGACGTGTATCTTAATAAGCCTTCCCAGCCGGTCTGCTATCGTGCCTTTTGAATCTCCGGCAAGGATACTGGCTTTGGTATCTTCTGGTATATTATCCCATCCGATTTTCGCAGATCCCTCCAAGCTCAACTCAACAAGCTTTATGAAGTTTTCCTTGTTGAGCTCTAAGGTACTTGTTGCTATCTTGATGGCTGCAATCCATTCGTCTATCAATATCTCGGTATTTCGAAAATCGATAATATTTAGGTTCAGTGAAGCGCCAGATGGATGTAAGGGCAAGGTGTTTATTCAGGCACTCTTTTTGGATTTCTTCCTGGATTTTCATTTAGCCTTGTTCCCACAAACGTCGGAGTGGCATTAGTCTGGAAATCCGCACTTCCTCTCATCGGTTGATCCGGTGGAGGATCATTAGAACATGTACTTCCCTCCGGCTGTGGTGTGCTGAAGTGATTTCATTGGTTTGGATATTGACTAAATCCACAATCCCAAGTTAGGAAAAGGATTATGCCAATTCTTGTAGATCTAATAGATGTGCCCTTGTTACCTCCATTATTTTATAGATCTGATAAATGCGATAATCAGATCTTCTCTAGACTTTGACTTTGAAATCTCCGTGGCTTTTTCCATCTGGTGTAGAAGAGGTACAATATGTAGAAAATATGTAAAATAAAAGGCATGAAAATATGTAGAAAATATGTTGTCTTAATACTGAGAATTTACAAGACAACAATGCGTAAAGTTGAAAAGAGTAAATGTGTTTTATGCTACCTCGTCCCATATGGACTATGAATTAAAAAGATAAGCAACATATAAGCATTAGCGAAATAACTCGAGTTTGTTGTCATAATCAAATTCCAAAATGCACTCGGTGGGTTTGAGGCAATTCTAGAACCCAACAGGCTTGTGGGCCCAGGGCATGACCAAATAGTATGGAAGTTAATCACCAAGCTGAGTCGGAAGCTAAGTATATGGGAGACAAAGTGGAATGTGCGTGGGGAGCGACCTCTTGAACATGCGGGACAAAATGATACATATATGCGTATCACCTCTAGAATCTTGATACATAATGACCGATAATGGGATAAGTCACTCCACGTTGAGGATGTCACATTTTTATGAACCGTGATTGTAATATCACATTCCAGATACATTAGAAACTAATAAGATAAGCAACATATAAGCATTGGGCAAAGAAATATTATAGTGTATCCATTTGCAATCCTTTTTCGGCATATTGCCACCCAATTTTAGGATACACATGGTGAGTTTGGAGGCATCTCTTAAATCCAACGGTCTCACGGGCCCAGGAAGTCACATGTTCCGTAAAAATCTTTGATCATTGTATTAACAAATTGGAAATGATCCTTTCAGAAATACGAAAGATGTTTTGCAAAGGTCATAATACAACAAATACATGAACAGAAGATATTGAAACTTTTCATTATTGATTTGACCATAAGAGATGGCACAAAAGAAAAATGTATTCAAGTGGAAAAAGAATTGATTTTGTTGTGAATGATGAAAACACTATTTTTGCCTCATGATGTTTATAATTCTAAAGCCAGCCAAATATATTGTATGTAACTTATTTTAATTGTAATTGAAATATAAATCACCAGGAGAAGATTCACTACAGAGGACAAAATCTTAATTTTCTTGATATCTCTTAGATATGCTTGCAAATCGGTGATACTGTTGGAAGATCTGTGAAGATTTTTGTGAGTAAAGATTCTAAAGACTCTAATATTTTATTGTATTTATAAGGTAATAGTAACAACCTTTATTTACAGAGAAATAATTGAACACTCAACATCAGTTATTAGTGCCTAGGCCACTTCTATCTAGGCAGGGGATTAGGCAAGATCGGTTCCCATTTATTGATGACCGCAAAAACGATATCAAAACTTTTGAGTGGCATGGATATCTCACTCCCATGAAATATGTAATTTATCTTTCTGTCACACGCTTCATTTGTTAGGAGGTCCACCACATTATCCCTTTCTCTGAAAGTGTACACAAAATTACATATCAAACTTCTTTTGAAGCATGAATTTACGCCAAAATATGCCGCAACCACTAGTTGCCTCTATGTTGCGACTTTGTCAGTACGGAAATACTTTTAGCATCAATTTCTATCTAGATTCTATCGAACGCATATTCTTCAACCTATTTAAAACTTTAATAAAATGATCATTTGATAAGTAAATACTCAAAACTACAAATACTACATCTCCTTCTTTATTATGCAGAACTTTGCATGCTCCCACCTCTCAGGGTACTCTTAAGCCGCACTATGGCAGGAAGTTGGTGTGGAAAGTGAATCCATGTGTCATCAACATTTGAATCACCTATCCTTCATTGTCTTTTAAATACACTTGCTTTGGCAACAACTATAATTGGTGATGCACCCTTAAGACGATCGTTCAGGCTAAAAAACATTGACCCTAGTGTTTGGATTGTTTCATGTCGTCCTAGCAAATCATAGAACAAGCTACGATACAAGGATATGTATATGTCCCTGAATCAAGGAGGCTGTTAATGGCTTCTGTAAATGATGAACTATCATTATCGCCAAATCCGCTATTAGAAGCTAGAATCGGAAAAAACTAGGAAGGAATTCCAACACCTTCGTACTTTAAAACTTCGAAAGAACATATGTGCAATGGTCTTCATATGGGAACAACAGTAACACTTAAATGCCACTGCAATCATTTGTTGACCTATAACCAGTGATTCAGCAATTGTCATGAAAATGTTGATATTGAAGGTACAATAGTTGGCTGTTGGAAACCATAATAAATGTTGAAGAACCGTTGCTTCACAAACTAAATGCCAAGTGACATTAATCAAAAGATCCTTATCATATGAGGACCGCTAAACCACTTGTCTGTAGAATTCTCATTTAGCATTAATTACTGCGACATAAAATGTTTGTTTTAGAAAAGAGTATACATGGGTTACCTGTATGTCATTTTTGTATTTATACCATCATCTCATCAATGGTTATAAGAATTAGAATTGATATAAATGAGATCACCCTGATTCAAAAACCACTGTACTGGATATCTCTATGCAAAATCTACCGGTATTTGGTATATCATGGAACCCACCACCATTAATATGAATTTTTATTTGTGGTCATTTAATCGTCTTACCTTTCACACAACTACTTTTGTAGTATCTTAACACCCTATGTGCATGCCCAAATTTAGTTGTTTTAATATTACCACTCTCTAAGTTCGCCACTTTAGATATTGTGACAACGACACTTCAACCAAAGGACCAAACTCTTCAACCATTTGCGGATTTGTTCTCCCATCAATCTTGGTCCTGCGACATTCTTTTCTACTCGGTTCTTAGTGAATACTTTCTTCCTATGATACGGATGGTCCAGGGGGGAGGAACTATCTATGGCAGTCAAAGCAGCACGCCTTCATACCGCTCTGCAAGTAAAATGAACGTGTGTCTTTCATACAAACTGAAAACCGCATAACACCAGTGGAACTCCATCTAGACGCCATTCCATAAGTGGGTAGGTGCTTACAGTTTGCATCAACACGGCATCCATTGGGAATATCTCGCTTCTCAGTGTCACATGTCGGTATACCTACATGTCGATTTTGTAACTCGTATCAGCGGCTCCAGGTAAACATCGATGAGATGTTTTGGATTGAAAGGACCGGAGATCACCATCTTCACGAACACATACTCAGCACTCATGCACATTCCTAGTGGGAGATTGTACGGTGTAAGTATAACGGGCTAACATGAGTACGTATGACCGTACTACCTGTGCGTAGCGAGCCCATTCGTGCACAAACCTAGTCTAACATTAAGGGGCTCTACTGAAAAATGAGCTTATATCCGGTCAAAATTCCTCCATGCATCTGAGTCAAACGGATGGTACATGGATCCCTCTTCTATTTGAGTATTAGCATGCCATGTTATTTTCTCGCTAGTCGCTTCTAAAACATACAACCTTTGCAGACGTATAATTATGTTACAACCCCATGTAGTCTTTATAGGATATATAATCAATTATACAATAGCTTTCATTTTTAATTCATTAGTCGTTTTCTTACTTTCTCTTATCATATTTTTTTTTAGTTATCTTGAAACAAAACAAATTTGTGCAATTATAGTGTTAAATTTTTTTTTCATCATTATGAGTGAAAGTTCTGCATCGTAACTTATGTCCTAAGACAATATCAACAAACGTTTCAAGGTACAAAATATGAAAGTTAGTAATGAATCAAACCTACATTTTTTTATAATTCTATTTAAGTTATCGAACATAGTAAAACTATATACCATGATTAACCTATTTATCTCATATTATTTTTTTATTTACAATAACTAATTTTTATGTCCTTATAAAATTATTTTTAGTTTCATTAATAAACGAGTATCAAATAATACATTAGAGTTTACAGCACGTTTATGAGTACTTCTTAGATGGACATATCTTTCAATTTTTTGTTTAAATTCATTTTGGATACACTACTTGTAAACCCATAAAAGACAAGGGGAAGAACCTTCATTTCATAATTAACTTATTTACAATTTAATATTTTTTAGATTTATGTTTACTTCATTAGATTTTTGAGTACCCGAATGAGACAATTATTTGTGATGCTTTAAGTAAAAGAAAAGATTTTTCAACATTTTCAACTCCCATTTTATTTCAGCGTTTTTATTTTCCATTACAATTCAATTTCCTGTTACTATATTAAAAAGGGAAGTTATTTGTTCATCTATCAGTTCACAATCTATTAGTATTAAAGTAATACTTTAGTTTAAACTTGAAATAAAATTTGTCTGTAATAGAAACTAATCAATTTCATTAAAGAGCTTAGTCATGTATTGCCTTGCTATCTTAATCAACTTAGATATTATCAGAAATATTATAGGTAACCACATGAACCATTATGTATTATATAGCTAAATTCAAGATATTAGCTAAAGATAGACCACATCAATGATTGATTAACATGTGTCTACAATTACTGAGAAACACAAAAAAAAAAAAAAAAAACAAAAATGAGAACACCTGAGTGATTTAAGGTTCAAATATGTAATGGATATAAATTCAAATTGACAAGTGGACATACCTTATGCATTTCTAAAATATAGTTCTGGCCTCGTTGAAGATGTCGGAAAAGTCCAAAAGAGACCTTCCAAGTGCCTTGAACTACACACCTGTCTCAATTTCTCTTTTTACTTGAATATCTACTACTTGATTTAGGTTGATCCTGTACCAAAAAAACAGGCACATTAAAATAAAAATAGTATTAAATAAGTCACAGATAAAGTAAAAAGTCTAATTATATTAGATTAAAGAGATAAAAAAACTCCAATAACCAATCAGTCGGAAGTGGCCGTGTATGAAAGAAAACTTATAAACTTCAACTGAAACTTTTAACAAAAAAATAAAGTGACCATCTATTTTTTATTGATATAGTGAGACATATTGCTTTATATTACGAAGTGCATACCTTCACCACCAAATTTCAATCGATAAATAATTTTCTTATTCAATAAAAACACTTCTTGCATTTGTCTCTATCAATATAATATAGCCATCAAATGCAAAGTAATTCTAGATGCATTGTTACAGTTTTTCTATTACAGGAGCTTCTTTTATACCAGAAAACAAAAATTAGTGAACAACTCTCTTTTCTCAAGTAGAATTAATAAGCAAGTAACTACCAAAATATTGTTCTAATGTTTAATGTAATTAGCGAATATTTTTTCATCCTCATAATTGTCATTGTAAGAGCTAGGATATATCCTATTGTCGCATTTTTACAGTTTATAGTAGTACATTTAACAAAATAGAGTAAGTTGTTAGAACTAAATCTTTTGATGACTACCCTATTCTCAAGGAATAATTTCAATAATTAAACCATTACAAGTGATCTCTATGGATAAAGTCCATCGTAACCCAATAAGGCAACATATGTTGATGTGGAATTTCTTCATTTAGTGATCATAACAATCCTCTAACAAAAATAACTTCATTGTTGCATAATTTAATTACTTGTATATCCTTCAAAACATTCAGGGAAAAACATTTTTTGTAAACAAGATCGCTAAAAATATGCAAAATAGAAAGTATTATCATTTAGATCAACGATAGTTATATATCCAACAATATATGTGCATGTGAAAATTAAGTAAGATAAGTATAATATGCAAAATAAAAGACATGAAAATAAGTAGAAGATGTGATGTCTTAATACTGAGAATTTACAGGACAACAATGCGTAAAGTTGAAAAGAGTACATGTGTTTTATAATACCCCGTCCTACATAGATTATGAATTAAAAGATAAGCAATATATAAGTATTGGCCAAATAACTCAAGTGCATCCATTGAATATCCCTTTTTAGTTTGTTGTCATAATCAAATTTCAAGATGCACTTGGTGGGTTTGAGGCAATTCCAACAGCCAATAGGCTGGTGGCATGACCAAACGGCATCAATGTCAATCACCAAGCAGCATCGGAAGCTAAACCGATGATTGTGATGTCCCATTCCATATAAATTAAAAACTAATAAGATAGCAACATATAAGCATTGGGCAAAGAATTCAAGTATATCCATTTGTTATCTCTTTTCGGCTTGTTGCCATAATAAAATATTAGGATTCACATGGTGACTTTAGAGGCAATTCTTACGTCGAATGGGCTCAACGGGCTAGGGCTTGACATATTCCACTGAATTGTTTAATCATTCTGTTCAACAAATTGGAAATGATGTTCTCAAAAATAGGAAAGATGTTTTGCGGAGGTCATAATACAACAAATACATGAACAGAAGATGTTGAAACTTTTCATTATTACAGAGGAAAAAATCTTACCATAGTGTTTGGATTCGTTCTCTGAGTGTGTTGTTCCGTTTTGTGGAGATAGAGAGAGAATAATAAAGATAAATAAGTGTGTTAGAGATATTATGTATGCTTGGATTTATTTTTGGAGATAATACAAAATAAATATTGTATGTCTAATGTTATGTTTTGGGAGACAAAAATTACTATTCATTATCAAATCAAGTCTTTTTTTTATATATTTATGTATATGTGTGTATACATATAAGATTATATTTTTGAGTGGATAGATCTTTCGAGTGGCATGGATATCCCACTCGCATAACATATGTAGTTTATCTTCCTGTCATACGCTTCATTTGTTAGGTGATCCACCACATTATCCCCTTCTCTGAAAGTGGAAAAAGAATTACATCTTAAGCTTCTTTTGATTGAATGAATTTTTGCCAAAATATGCCGCAACCACTAGTTGCCTCTAATTTGTGGCTTCATCAGTGCTGAAATATTTTTAGCATTGATTTCGATCTAGATACTTTAAAAAGCATATTCTTCACCCAATTTGAAACTTTGATAAAATGATCATTTGATAATGTAAATACTCAAAAACCACAATTACCACATCTCCTTGGTTATTTTGCACAACCTTGCATGGTCCCACCTCTTAGGATTCTCTTCAGATGCACCATGGTACGAAGTTGTTGTGGGAAGTGAATCCATGTGTCATCAACATTTAAATCACCTATCCTTTTTGGTCTTTTAAATACACTTGCTTTAGCAACAACTATAATTGGTGATGCACACTCAAGATGATCGTTTAAGTTTAAAATCAATGACCGAGGTGTTTGGCTTGTATCAAGTTGTCCTAGAAAACCATAGAACAAGAAACTATACAAGGATACGTATATGTCCCTCAATCAAGAAGGCTGTTGTTCGCCTCCATTAATGGTGAACTATCATTATCACCAAATCCGCTATTAAAAACTACAGCTGGAAGAAACTAGCAAATAATTCCAAAACCTTCGCACCTTAAAACTCCGAAAAAACACATGTATAATCTTCTTAATATGAGAACACCACTAGAATTTAAATGCTATTGCAATTGTTTGTTGACCTACAACCAGTTATTCATCAATTCCGACGATAATATTGATATTCAAGGTTTAACTGTAGGCTACTAGAAACCATAAAAAATGTTGAAGAATCGTTGCTTCACAAACTGAATGCCAAATGGTATTAATTAAAAGATCCCTATCATATGAGGGCCGCTAAATCACTTGTCTATAGACTTCTCATTTAGTATTAGTTACTGCACATAAAATATTTGTTTTAGAAAAGAATTTACATGGGTTACCAGCATGTCTTTATTGTACTTGTACCATCATCTCACCAATGGTTATAGCTATTACAATTGACATAGATGACATCACCCTGATAAAAGCCATAGTATTGATAGCCTATGCAAAATTTGCCTGTATTTGGTATACCATGGAACCTACCACCATCAATATGAATTTTTTTGGTAGTCATTTAATCATCTTAGCTTCCCCACAACCAATTTTGTAGTATCTTTACCACCCTATGTGCATGCCCAAATTTAGTTGTTTCAACATTGTCACTCTCCAATTTGGCCACTTCAGATTTTGGGCACTAACACCTTGACGAATAATGACATGTTGCACCACCATTTGTATTTGCATCCGGTGATCGATGCATTGCCTCCTTTCTTACCCGATATCTTTCATTCCAAATACACATGAAATACTTCATGACAAAGGTCCTCTCCCTAGTATTATAAATGGCTCTTTCAACTTGCACCACCTCCAATCTTGGTCATGGGTGATTTCTTTGTTGACAGTCTTCAATGATAACTAAACCTTAGTAAACGTTTGAATTTCTCTTCAACTTGTTATGAAGAGATTAAGTATCAAGCGTATTGAGATGCTACTTTATCTCATACTTGGTTTAAGTATTGCTAGCTTCTCCACAAGAGCAAATTTGAAAGGAAAAGAAGTTACATTCATCAAATTTCTGTTGTTGGATTATATAATTTTTATAGAGTAATTTGAATCTAAATATTTTAGTATGCAGTGGACCTTCAATTATATAAACAAAAATTGGATTGGATTAAAGGCTGGAAAAAGTAATTTTATGTAAGATAATCGTGATTGGGAGTTTTTAATGGAAATATAGTCTGAATATGTAAGAAGTTGGCAAGTTGAGAAAGATGTAGAGAATATACTAAATAGATATATGGATCAGAGAGCCATGACCAGAAACACAAAATGTAACATATATTGTCCCAAGTATGAAAAACAAAATACTAAGAGACACAATTTTGTGCCTTGTAGGATAATACAAGGGAATTAACGCATTCAAAATCATTGCATGGCAAACCAATGTTGTGCACTAAGACTTATTACAAAAAAAAAAATGTATGCATATTTAATAAGGTGATGAAGAGAGAATATGTAATAGTTGCAACATTTAGTTTCTTGTGGGGCTTCCAAACATGAAACACAGAGAAACTTTTTTATCAACAAATCAGAGTAAATAAGAAAAAATGTATATAATTATGGAAGATACCGTAATTAATGTCTTCCCTTCTCCATTAATATAGTTAAGAATATTAAACCGTGAGCCATGGTAGTTAGTACTCTAAGTTGCGGTCAGAATCTTTTCTTGTGATTTTATTTTTTTTGTAATATTAATTTTATTTATTTATTTACTATTCTTTGTCCTTATTTCATACGCTTATCTTTACCACAAAATATTTCCACCTCTTTGATATTCTATTTTCTCCACAATACCCTCAAACATTTTTATTTGCAGAAACGAAAGTTGGCCAAGTAGATACCAAAATTTGGGATGTTCTCTCTATGTTTTAAATATGAATTCTTTAACTAATCAAATCTTCAGGTTTCGAGTCAAAGAGATGCAATAATCATTTGGTTTCTTGATCATATTATCATCATTCAACAATCAATTATATTGGATAATTGATGTATGCCATAGATAATTTTTTTCCTCTATTTTTGTTCATTACGCATAGATAATTCATATTCTTGCACCCAAAAATTAAGAATTAGTACTATTTTAGTTTTATTGGTCATAGGGATCTCACATTATATCTTGTAATTGAAAAACTTTCACCGAACTAATATTAATTCAACTGTCATGGACTACATACATGGTTGCTAGTCGATGATCAAGATGCCTAAAAAGTCGGGCTCAATGGGGACCCAACCTAGGTCTGATTGACCCAATAAAGAAAAGTGCATTGGTCTAATCCAAGCCAATCCTAGGTTGATCCCAACTATCAATACTTGGGATAGGCCCAACCCAATGACCTACAACCTTTTTATTAGAATAAATGACCAAAAAAAAATTAGATTTGTCGAGAGGTATTTTATTCTGATAATTAATAGATGTCATGTAATATTATTTTGAAGCATAAAATGAGTATTCTCTTATTTTCCATCTACTTTGTTATGCTCATTTTGTATATTTGCATTTACTTGAACATCACAACAAAGCCTACATAGCAATTAACAATCGTCCAGTTCGGCTGCGCATTGGATGGCGGTCATGAAATCAACTGCCAAAAGGTTGGGTTTGAAATGTTTCAAGTCGAGGACCTCGAGAATGGGCATCAAGAGTCCTATGGAATCTTGCACTAAGAGTAGCATTCAATTGGTGAGTACCGTTTTTCATCATTGACAGACGCGGGCCGTCTATGCGATCCTAGTGGATTGATTGATGAGGTGTTATATAAACTGAACTGACTAGTGGGATCGTCATATGGAAGCCTACGAGGCTTGATCGGTATGACTTGAATTCCCTACTTCGGTAGTACGAGAGTAGTCCTCAGACTTGAGGCATCATTATAGTCACATGCATATGATGACTGTGTCCTGGATCTATGAGAGAGGGGATTGTGTCACAGACATGATCATAATAAGCCTTACCTAGTACAGTCAGAGTATGTAGCGAGGACGGTGAGTTCGAAGAAGAGGATCCGTACCCTATCAATATGTGACAGAGGTATATGCTATGCACTTGGAGATGTGTTCACACACTATGAACCTTTGGCCATAATCATTGATCGAATATGAAAAAGAGGTTCCTATGTTGAGAAACTTGGCGTAACATGATCTCAAGTATTAAGCATAGACGCTTAGTCCTTAAGTATTAAGCATAGACGTTTAGTCTAGGATGGAAACCGAAATCTAATTGGGTACCGTAGACTATGGCCAGAAGACATAGATAGGAGGACTGTACCCGTATAGACTCGAGTGCCTAAATATTCACACAAAAATTCACCTAGTCTCTAGTGCCATGGACCGTTACGAGACGGCAACACATAATGACGGGCTTCCTTGAATAAGGGTAAATCAATAATTATTAATTAAATTATATTTAATTAATAAAACTATTAAACACTAGCCCAAGTCTAGCTTAAAGATGAACCTAAAAAGTCATACACAAAAAAATTAGAAAGAAATAAAGGAGTTAGTTTGGAATTAATTCCACAAGCAATTGGATTACTTACAAAGAGATATCCATTGGATAGAAAAGACCGAAGAATAAATTCATGACATTAATTTGTATTAGGCATGTCCTTATTATTTAAAAAGTTGGATCGTATTAATTAATAAAGACATTAGGATTATGAATTTAATTAGATTAAATACAAGTTGGCTTCAATTCAATGTATTTTTATTAAAATTTGATTTAAATAAAAATTCATTGGGTTTGTAATTTTTTTTGTAAAAATCAGCCAAAGCCCCTAATTTTGAGCCCATGAAAGTTCCATGGAAAGAAACAAACGGCTAGCAAATTGCAATTTTTGGAAGGGTAATTCTAGCCATTCTTAAGCATCAATACAAGATATATATATATATATGATACATAATTATTTAAAAAATATTTACTATCACATTATTACACAACACAAAAAATTTCCCTTCTTCCTCACCTACCTCTTGACTGCCCCTCTCTCTCTTGCACTTGGAGTAATTTTTTCTCTTGTTCTCTCTAACAAAGAGAACATTGAGATTTCGATTCAAGTTGCGGTGTGGACGAATTAGAGGGTTCATTCGTTAGAGCCTCAAGTGAAGATCATGTAAACTGAACATTAGAAAATGAAGGTCCATTTTTCACCCCTTTTATTTTTTGGATTCTTTGATCCCACATCAGCCCATTTATTATTTTTTGGATTTTGTGGTCAAGTAACTGAACTGACTCACGGGGATCATCATATGGAAGCCTTGGAGGCTTGATCGGTATGCCTTCAGTCGCCGGCTCCGATAGTATGGGAGTAGTCCTCAGACTTGTGAAATCACGGCAGTTCCGTGCATAACATGACTGTATCCCAGATCTGTGAAAGAGGTATAAGTATTTAATTAGATTAAATAGAAGTTGGGCTCAATTAAATTGAATTTTTATTAAATTATATTTAAATAAAAGTTCATTGGCTTGTACTTTTTTAAGGGTAAAAATTGTTCAAGCTCAATTATTTTGAGCCAAGGGAAATTCCATGGAAGGAAATAAATGGCTAGCACATTGTAGTTTTGGAAGAATTAGAGGGTTCCTGCGTTGAAGCCTCAAATGAGGAGCATTTCAAGCAGTGTAAAAAACAAAGGTATCATGTTTCAGCCATTTATTTTTTTCTGTATTGGTAATACAACATCAGCCCCATGTTCTTTTTATTTTTAGTACATCAAACACCGGGAAACTTTAAGGGTACACCGTTTGAACTCATTTATTTTCTGCATTTAATTTTTTCTATTATGCATTTTATTTATTTCTTCCATTAGCACATTCCCCAGCCATACCACGCGATTCCCTTCAAGACCATGTCTTGAACTTATCAATAATATTACAATCGTTTGTATATTTCTGTTTAATTCTATCATGTAGAAAATGTCAAAGAACCCCTTAAGCCTGATAATGGAGACTAATAAATTCAATGGCACAAACTACAATGATTTGCTGCGAAATCTAAAGATTGCCCTAGATTTCGAGAACCAGGGCAATGTCATTGACAAGCCGCTCCCGGCGACATTGCTGAAAGGGTCCTCGCCTGAAAAACATGTGACATTTGAGAGGTGGTATGGGAACAACTACAACGTCCGCAGTATCATATTAGCTTTGATGACCAATGACATCCAAAAATAATATGATAGGTTGGAAGACGTTCCCTCGATAATGCTTCGCACAAAGGAAGTTTATGTGATTCCTGAAAGGCATATTAGATATGCCGCTACAAAAGCATTTTTCTAGACGAAGATGATTGAAGAATCTTCTGTGCAAAGTCATTGGATCAAAATGCTTCCCTGGTGGAAAAGCTCACAGACCTCAAAGCTAGGTTTGACAATATTACGTACATCGATGGGATCCTCCAATTAATTCCTCCCTTCGATGACCCGTTTATCATTAACTACAAGGGAAAAAGAAAACTTTAGTACATTAACTTTGTCTCCGTTCAATTTTGGTACACTCACTTTTGCAATATCAATTTTAGTACACTATCTTTCAAATTCGAGTAAATCTGGTCGATCAGCTAATTTTATGACATTTTTACCCTTTCAATGGAAATAGCTAGATAATCCATTTTTCATGCTCTTAAAATGGCCCAACATGCTTTCGACATAAATTAAGACCTCATAAATTTAGAACTTGCTTTGACTGCTCTATTTTCGGGTATTCCAAGTCTCGGTTTAACGGACTTCTTCCAACCACAATACCGCAGTAGATGGTTCGCAGGAACTTGGCTCCTTTAGTAATAATACATCACAACCCTATTTCGTTTCCTATCTTACGACATAAAAGGGACTCCAATATAGGGAATTAATAGAATTTTGGATAAACAAGTTGAAGAGAAGCCTAACTTTTATTGAAAAAATATATAGAATATTACATAGATATTATTCCTCCATTGGAGGAGATAACTATTTAGCATCTCATGGTGTAGAGGACTTGACTTATTGGGGAAACCCCCATAAACTGAAAAATTAAAATATTACAGAAAATTGAAAAAGACTCAGAACTCTAATACTTTGAAGAGTAGGGGAAGTTTTTCTTGTGTCTCTCTTCTGCTTCATTGAATCTTTATTTATAGGCATCCGCGGACTTCAAATTCAAACTCCAACCTTCTTTTGTGATGACGTCATTGCATTCATCATCGCCTCGTAATTTCCAATTGTTGGTCATAATGATTTGTCGATCACATGATTTCCAGCTATCTTTCCTGCTTTTTTGACTGTTGGCCTTTATCGTTTACTGCCGACAGTCTGATCCTTGCTTGTTCATATTTTTTAATTTTTACTTGTTTTTGTAAAAATGTTTTTCTTTCCCTTGTCTTGGTCTGGTTCGGGTTTATACGTGACCAGAATTTTTGTCCCGAACAGGGGCTTCTCTTGTTTCTCACAGCAAGGGCATAAATGATTATGCCATTGCCCAACATGCAACATGTTGCACATCTTCATCCTCGTTGCTTTGGTCGTCGGAAGCTTATTTTTCCAAATTAAAATCCTCTTCTTTTCAAATAAGTTTTCTGCGAAGTAAGTGCTTTTTCCTGTCATGGAGCTTAACAACAACGATCCATTCACTTTGTTTGAGAAAATCTTGAATGGATACTTGACTTTGTCCATCTCTGTGAGGTAGACCCATAATCTCCAAGCTCTCCTGGTAGAGATACTGTCTTCACTAATGGACAATACCAAGGGAGCTTCTCCTAAGGCAGGTTTGATCTTGTTGAAAGCTACCATATCTGGCGTCTGCAGCTTAATAAAATAGAATGCTGGATGAGACCCATTTCCAGCAGTTTTTGAAGCTACTAAAACGAATTTTATCTCCAGAACGTCCCCTCTCTTTTGCTATGAATCAAAGACCGCCCCACTAATCCGCTCCGGAAGTTTTGAGAGTTCCAGAAAACTCGGCCACATAGTATGAACTAAAGCAAGAGCTCCAAAATCATACCATTCTCGGACATCTTCTGGTTTAGACCCCTCTAACATCCAGACTCTGTTATATTTTCTGGATGTTTCGATAATGGACTTGCCTGGGTTCACTCCTTTGCGGGAAATTAATTTTTCCCACATGTATTGATAATCCTGCCAAGCAGAAGAAGATATCAATTCGTTAGCATTAGCCTTAGAGGTTGCTGTCATTGGCCTAAGACTAATCTCTCCCTATTTAACCCTAGAGGTGCTGGGTTGACTTGAATCTACAGGAGTTTGTACTTCCTGTGATTCAATTATTGTCGTTTCACCAGAATCTGATAATGGCCTTTGTGCAATCGGTACTTGTATCCGATGCTACAGGTCTAGAGCCTTGTACTGTAAAGGCATGTTTTGGGTCATGCTCCCTCAACTCGTGAGTTATCCCCGAAGGTGACACCTTCCGAATTTGTTCTCGTAAGTCGTTCCATAGCGAGGTGGATGCTAATAAGGAACTTCTTATTGCTACATGGACTGTGTCTTGATCAGCTCTTTGGGTTTGTCCAGTAACCTGGGCATTAACCGCTAACTGTCCGAACTTTCTGTCTGTCTCCTCGAGGTTTTCTCGGAGGTTCCTGAGTCTCAACATGATGGAGTTTGCGTCAGATGCCTCCAACTCGTCAAAAAATCTGCAAGAATATTTTCATGAGATTTTATAACGATAATATTATAGCAATAATATTGGCATTCAGCTTGCCATCTGATAATACGAGTTTTCGCTATTTTCGATTCTAATTTATTTTTTAAGAAAGCCGTAACATCAGTATTATCAACTTTTAAAGTAAATTCTTTAGTAAATAAAAATAAAGGCCACTTCTTAAAAGCCCTTCAAACTGTAGAATTATTTCTCGTTAATATGCCAAACTTTGGCTTGTTCTAAGAACAACCCTCCTGTGTATCTACAAGGTTCTTCCCCTGTAGTTGTCTTCTTCATGAGCACTGCTGCCCATCTGTAGTCATTAGCGTCTGTGGTATAGCAAGCTTTGGAAGATTCCAGCAAACCTGTTTTAGGTCACGAACCCTTTTTGTGTGGATTTCTTTCCATTTCCACTTTGAACTTTCTGTTTCATTCAACAGTGGTCGGAAATCTTTTCTGTATCTTGCAAGATCCTTAATGAAGATATCTGCAACATTAACAACTCCCAAGAAGCTCTGTATATGCTTCTTGTCTTTGAGTATGTATGGAAAATTGCGAATTTTCTCCACAATATGGTCCTGTAACTTAATCCCTGTTTCGTCAATAAGAATTCGTAGAAATTCAATTTTATTGACAGCAATAGTAGCTTTCTTTTCAGAAAGTACTAAACCTTCTCTGTGGCATGCATTAGAAAATAACTCTAGATATTTAATATGTTCTTTCATATTTTTAGATGCAATTAGTATATCGTCGATATAGACAAACATGAATTTTAATAATCCTTAAAAAGATTATCCATTTTTATTTGAAATATTTGGGATGCATTAGCTAAATCCATTTGAAGCACATTCTAGATATATTGTCCCTGTGGTGTGGAGAATGCAGTGAATTTCATTGATTCATTTTTTATCTTAATCTAATAAAAACCAGATCTGCAATCAAATTTAGAAAACACTTTCGCTCCTTTGATGCAATCAATTAAGTGTTCTCTACTAGGAATGTAATAACCATCAAATTCTAATATTTTGTTTATACCTTGATAGTTAGTAACCAACCTGGGTTTACCTCTCTTAATCTCACCATGGTTTCTTACCAAAAATCCAGGGCTACGGTAGGTAGAGACTCCAGGTTCAATGAGTCCAAGACTGATATGCTCTTTGATTATCATCTGCATATCCTCTTATCCTCCATGTTCATCTGGATAGGTTTGTATCCAACATACTCGTATTTGCATATATCTTTGACCTTCAGAGTAGCTTCGATCTTGTTCCTATCCCACCAAGCCTGAGGATTTTCACTGAAGTTCCTCTGGATGAGCCTCTTCACATTCTCAAAAGAAAGCTTGCTCTTTTTGCTGATGTCTAGTGATTTCATTTCCAGTAGTGCTCCTTTAAGGTTCAGAATTTCCTCCTCGGATTCCTTATAGAAGATATCGGTCTCTATGAGTCCCTGCTGCCTGACAGACAAAAGGACCTTACCAAATTTTCTCTTATCCTGCAATTTTGGATGAGTTAATCTGGCATCAAAATCACCACGTTTGATGAAAAAATTTATTGGCATGATCCTGTTAAATGCATTTTCTCTTCGCCTCACCTGTATCTCACTACCACAGTTAGTAGTAAAGATTAACAGATTCCTTTCATTATCCTGCATATATCTTGCAAATATTTGAATAAAATTGTTACCCAGCAAGATATCGGCAGCTATATCATTAAAGTAAATAAGAGGTGTTTTTACCCTAAACCAGGATGATCCAAATGTTCCTCCAATCATGGCTTCTCGTATTCTCTTATTGAGTATCAGGATTTTTTGTGAAAAATCCCTTCCTGCAATAACGGGTAAAGTTTCCCTTGCTTTCTTAGGGAAAACTCCAAGTTTTGTCGTGCAAATTCCTGATCCTGAATCAATATAAGCTGCAAATACTCCGTCTTATATTGATCATACAACATACCAACATATATGTATATAGAAAAGGGACTCGTCATTCAATCCTTGTGGTAACACCATCGAAGCTGAATTCCATTCCGTTACCTTTTCTTCCCCAAGATTTATTATCTTCAAGAAAAGTTAACCCCAAAGACATATTTTCATTTTCTCGTCATACAACACCTGTAACTAAAATTTCATGGCATGTTATTTCTAGCAGGCCCTCATATATTCCACAACAGGTTGCTGCAAATGATATAAGTAATCATAAGGAAAAAAATCTCTTTCTTAGTAATGTCAAATATAACTTGTATTTTTCATTCCATCATTCAGGGCATGTAGGTTTTATGTTATGTACCCTAATCTCTTGAGGAGTTAAAGCTTTTAATAACTCGTTCTCCTTTCCTTTGTAGCCTGTAATCCTATCTTCCGAAAATGACATCTGACTACTAAACTCAGTTCTAGAGCTAAGTGTTCTATCTAAAACTGGGTGATCTTTTATGATGATATTAACACCACCTATTCTAGGTATCCTAATAGGATCTGGTGTCATTACTTTGGTGAATTCCTTGAAAATTCTAGGAATCTCAATGTACTTTTTCTTAAGAAATAAATCTGAATGATGCGTATTGGAAAGGGCTTAAGCTATTCTATAAGTTATAGAGTATGGTCTATTACCTCCATTTCTTAGATCTTTTCTTTTGAAATATTGATGAAGGGCTAAGACTCTACTAAAATTTTGGTATGCTAGATCGTATACAATCTTAGGGTTAATGTCAAACATAAGTTTTCCTGCATACAAATTTCCTATCATTATTCCAAGACAAACATCTCTCAGGTTTTTGATTCTTCTATCCATTATCGATAAATGTATTTCTGAATCAATTCCTTCCTTAGAAGTCGCTTTTATTACTAATTCAGTAGTTCCTATGTGGATCCATTTCATAGTAATAGCTACTTCTACTCTAAGCTTACTTAATTCTTCAAGAATTTCTTCTTTAAGAATTAGTTGCATTCACATCACATTACCAGTAAGTTCCATACGAATAGCAAACTCACCTGAACTTACTTTATAGATTATGTGATGCTTCCTTTGGTTCAATCCTCTCTGGTTCAGGACTTTCCCAATTCCTCCAATCCTAAATCCATCGTATGGGCTGAGGTTGGAATCTTATCTCATGATTCTTTCCATAGTTTTGTTTGACACCATCATTCTAGAAAAGAACCCTAATAGGCTTTCGGAAGTTTGAAGCCTATCTCCCTCATTGTAATATTCTGACTTGGTAGAAGATCCATCCGAATCAGTCTATATTTCCTCCTCATAGACGCTTTCGTCTGAAGGAAGATCTTTGAATTGGTAGATGGGTACCAAATCGCCATAGTAAACTGCATCTAGAATATCATCCATGGCTTCAAATTTTCTCAATTCACCACGTTTCTACAGGCAATAGGAGGATACATATCCTTTTGATCCGCAAGTCCAGCAATTGCAGTCTTTGAAACTTTCATTGGCTCAGGTATGGGCCCGTCTGAAAGTTTTTCTTATAGGGGTTCTTCCAGTGGATCTTGTATTTGATCCTCTAGATCCTTGGGATGAAACCCTTGTTGGTCCTGTTCTCGGTCCAGATTTATATGTTCTAGCTTGCGTCTTGGACCACCATGATTTTTGTCGGGAAAAGGTTCTTCTGGAACTTTTGGGGTAGGAATTACTATTTTGCTTCCTCCTTTTCCTCGGCTCGCTTGATTCTCCTATAATAGTCGTTTCAATCATTGTTATCACAACAGAGAGGAGTTTGTTTGATTTTACCTCTCAGTCCTTTTTCATATTCTTTTGGATGGATGCTTGATAATATCAATCCTTCAGTTTGTCTTTAAGGAAAGACATTTTTCGCGCCACTGAATCTAGTTGTCCTCCAGGTACATTGTATGATTGGATCAACATTTCCCTCCATGGACTGCATATCTTTGCAAAGAACATTAGAGATGCTACTTCTGTTGCTACTCCACTCTGCAACAAATACTTGCGTATCCAATAGATATATTCATCTACTGCGCAAATACTTCTTAATTCAAGGCTGAAGAGAGCGTGCGCATATTCTATTGCCTTTCTGCTCTACTTCCTTCGAAGTACCCACCTCCTATGAAATGTATCTTGATAGGCCTTCCTAGCCAGTCTGCTATCGCGGCTTTTGAAAATCCTGCATGGATGTTGGCTTTGATATCTTCTGGGGTATTATCCCATTCGATCTTCATAGATCCCTCCAAGCTCAACTCCACAAGCTTTATGAGGCTTTCTTTGATGAGCTCTAGGGTAGTTGTTGCTATCTTGATGGCTGCAACCCGTTCGTCAATCGATTTCTCGGTATTTCAGAAATCGATATATCCAGGTTTTGGTATAGCCTCATATGGATGTAAGGGCTGGAGCATGGTCTCGCCTAAGGTGTATTTTCAGGCAGTCTTTTTGGATTTCTCCCTGGATTTTCCTTTAGCCTAGTTCCCACAAACGTTGGAGTGGCATTAGTGTGAAAATCCGTGCTTTCTATCATTGGTTGATCCTGTGGAGGATCATTAGAACATGTGCTTCCCTCCGACGGTTGTAGTGATGGAGTGATTTCATTTGTTTGGATATTGACAAAATCTACAATCTCGAGTTGGGAAAAGTGTTCTGCCAATTCTTGTAGATCTAATAGATCGCTCTTGTTACCTCCATTATTTTATTGATCTGATAGATGTGATAATCAGATCTTTTCTGGACTTCAACTTTGGAATTTCCGTGGCCTTCCCTTTCTGGTGTAGAAGAGGTACTTACTAAGGGCGTCCCTAATTCGCTCCTATCTAGATCTTGATGTCTCAAGGTTCTCCCATTTGTTTCTTTTCAGATCTGTAATTTCTGCCCTTAGATCTATAAGGCCCTTGTGTAGATCGGGAAGGATCTTAAGGACCTCGCCCACCTTTTGGCTCAAAAATTCTATTTTCATAGGTATATGCATTAACCTATGTCCATAGTTTTGAACTGTCTTTTGTATCTCCATCAGATCTTGGAAGATCTTTGATGTATCCGGATCGAGTTCTTTCCAATCTGTCATAATTTTTAGAACTAAATTATGAAGCAATTTACCGGTTCCGCTTCTCCTGGCTAGGATTTTACCATGAATTTCAATGGAGCGTAAAAGCTTCACTGCATTCCCTGGTAGTACTTGTCGAACCTCAAAATTTCTCAGCCATTCTTGTTTTTCTTCCAGCGTGACAAGTTTTGGATTAATCCTCGTGGGACCATTGTAACAAGAATTTCAATGAAAAATTCTCTTCTTTCTGTTTCCGGAATCTGGAAATATTCCCTTTTTTTAGAGTAACTCGAAGGTTTGTTTAGTTCCATTTTCTCTCGGAGGGTCTCCTCCATTAGTGGATAAATAATATAAAAATGCAATGTAATCATATATTTCTTCAATAAACCTAGGCTTTGATACCATTTTGGTGAGCATAGATGAAAATTTAGAATTTTAGTGTAAATGGACTAAAACAGCTCTTTTTAAGTCTACTTAGTGGTAAAAATGTTCCAAAATTGTCCCAAAATCCGTCTGTGGACCTAATTTAAGCGATTCTGCAAGTTACTATACTTAACTGGAAAATGCATAAACATAATGGACTAAAATTCAATGCGGGGAAACTTATTGGACCAAATTAATCTTTTTTCCTTAACTACAACATGAATGGACTTGAGACGTCTATTTATCTATTAATTAATGTGCTCGTCTAATATGAGGTAACGACCCACAAGTTTGCTCGAGCAGTATTGATAGGAGAGACTTTGACCTCCAAGGCGAAAGGCAAGAAGGTCGGATGCTGGAAGAGGAAAAATGGAAAAGGAAAGGTCATCGTAGCCACTTCTAGCACTCCAAGTGCCGATGTTGCTCCGGTGTGAAAGAAGAAAGGGAAAGGGAAGAATGACGGTTCACAGCGATCAAGGACAAATGATGTTTGCATTCATTGTCATGAAAGGCGGCATTGGAAGAGGGAGTACCCACAACTCCTCTCCAACCAAGCCACGTTTGTGATTCAAGTAAATATGATAACTAATTTTTATTCTTAGGTAGTGGATACTGGCTGTGGAGCTCAAATCTGCAATGATTTACAGGTGCTGGAAAGAAGCAGAAGGCTGTGTATGGACGAGATGCTCCTAAAGGCTTGGTGAGGGCAAGGTCGTAGCTGCGGAAATTGTGGGATCTCTCAACTTAGCTATTAGTGATCGTATTCAGATAGAATTCAAGAACTGTTATTATACACTGAACATGATCAAAAATATTATTTTCATTCATGTTTTAGACAATGATGGTTATGCATTTAAGATCAATAAAAATAGTTTATATTTTATGATTGATGGTAACCTTCATCTGCTTAGTACATTAACAAATGGTCTTTATATTTTCCAACAATAAAATTGGATTATTACTGCCCCACACAAATGAAAATTAAAAAATCATGAAAACGCATAGATTTGGCATGCAAGGTTAGGTCATATCTCCATAGAATAGATGACGAAGTTGGCAGAACTAAAGAGTCTAGAGGTAGACGAATTGGATAACATATCAACTTGCGAATCCTGTCTAAAAGAGAAAATGATCAAGAAAGCTTTTGTTGGACAAAGTATGCGTGCTACTGGTCTGTTGGAATTAATCTACACAGATGTCTGTTGACCACTAAATATTTTGGCTAAAGGAGGATACTTTTGTTACATAACATTTTCAGATAATCACTCACGGTATGGTTATGTTTACCTCATGAGGTAAAGGACTGAGCCCTTTGGTAGATTTAAGGAATTCAAACTTGAAGTACAGAATCAAAGTAGTCGTAAGATCAAAACTCTTGTGTCAAATAGAGGTGGGGAATATTTAAGTAGTGAGTTTATGGATTACCTAAAAGAGAATGGAATTCTCTCTCAGTTGACTCCACCTGAAATGCCGCAGCTTAATGACGTGGCTGAAAAGAGAGATCGAACTCTATTGGACATGGTTCGATCCATCATGAGTTTTACCTAACTACCCTTGTGCTTCTGGAGTACGCTCTTGAGACAGCGGCCAAGTTGCTTAACATGGCGCCGTCCATAGCTGTGCCTTAAACGCCATTTGAGATATGGCACGGCAAGCCAACATTCTACAAGTTCTTGAGAGTATATGGTAGCCCGACAAACATCAAGGGGCTAGTAGGAGACAAACTAGAATCAAGGTCTAGTTTGTACAAGTTTGTCGGTTATCCAAAAGAAACTGCGGAGTTTTATTTCTATCACCCATAAACAAAATATTTTTATCTCGAGAAACGCAGTATTTTTGGAAAAGAGTTTTCCCATGGATAGCCAATGTGACGAGGAACTGCTTGAAGAGTCAAGTGAGATGCCTCATCAAAATAATGCAACATCATCTGTACCTACGGTTCCCACTAGTAGTGCTCTAGTTCTCTGTAGGTGAACTAGAATACCTCAATGTCCTAATAAGTTGGATTCTTAGGATTGCCTAGCCAATTAGATGGTGATCTAACAACATACAGAGAAGTGGTGTTTGACATTGACTCGGATAAGTGGCTTGAGGCCGTGAAATCTGGAATGGACTCTACACTTCGAATCAAGATTGTACCCTCATGGACCCACCTAAAGGCGTTAAGCCAGTTGGTTGCAAATGGGTCTACAAACATAAGCTTGGAGCTAATGGGGAGGTTATTGCGTTCAAGGATAGGCTCGTGGCAAAAAGATATACTCAACGACCCGGGGTCAACTTTAAGAAAACCTATTCACCCGTGGCAATGGGTAAGTACAATGGGATAGTGTTTGCCATTGCAGTATTTTATGACAATGATTTATGGCAGATGGACGTTAAAACAGCCTTTTTAAACGGTTTCATCGAGTAAGAGATCCACATAGATCAGCCAGAAGGTTTCACATCTTCTGCAGAAAAACAGTAAGTATGTCATCTCCAGAGGTCCATCCATAGCCTCAAACAAGCTTCCCATTGCTGGAACACTCATTTTAATGAACTCATAGGGAGATATGATTTCTTCAAAAATGAATCTAATCCTTGTGTATACAAGAAGATCAGAGGGAGATCGGTTACGTACCTGTACTTTATGTTGAAACTATGTAGCTCATTTGGAATGATGTCAAGATATTAGCAAACATAAAAGCATGGTTGTCCACTGAATTTTCCATTAAGGATATGGCTGAGGCTTCCTACATCCTTGGCATCAAGATCTACAGGGATATATCCAAAAGGATGTTAGGATTTACCCAATCCTTGTACATTGATAAAGTCTTGAAGAGATTCAAATACGAGGATTCCTTCCAATGAGGTATAGGATTAAGCTGTCCAAGAAACAGTCTTCCAAAATTGATGAGGAACTTAAATGGATGTCAGACATTCTCTATGATTGAACCATAGGCAGTATTCAGTACGATGTCTTATGCACTAGGCCCAATTTCGCATAAGCTTTAAGCGTAACTACCAAATATCAGGCGTGTGCTGGTGAAGCACACTGTTGTGCGGTCAAGACCATACTTATGTACCTGAAAAGGACTAAAGATATGTTCTTGATCTATGGTGGTGGATAATTGATATTGGAAGACTACAACGATGCTAACTTCCAGTCGGACGATAATGATGCCAACTCTGAATCAGGTATTGTATTCAAGCTAAATGGTGGTGTGGTTACTTGAAAAAGTTCCAAGCAAGCTACCACAGCTGATTCCTGTTGGAATAGGCGACCAAAAAGTCAATTAAATTGGTTTTTTTTAGAACCATCAAGCAATCTTTATCTAAATAAAGTTGTCCCGATGAATATGAAAATTATTCATCCTGGCGCATGTATTTGTTGTGCTTATAAAATTACATCAAGCACTGCTTTCACATCACAACAGATGCCCATAGACCACTTTGTAACCCATGTAGTTAGCGTCTATGAAATTTTGTGGGTCAGTTGATCAGGTGGTCAATTGACTGAACTGACTCGCGAGGATCGCCATATGAAAGTCTTGGAGGTTTGGGTAAGTATGACTTGAGTCCCCGACTCTGATAGTACGGGAGTAATCCTCATACTTGAGAAATCACGACAGTCACGTGCATGCGATGACTATATCTTTAATTTGTGCGAGAGGTGATCGTGTCTTAGGCATCGTCATCATAAGCCATGTCTAGTGCAGTCAAAGCATGTAGCGAGGATGGTGAGTTCTAAGAAGAGGATCCGTCCCCTTTAAAATGTGACAGAGGTTCTCCGATGCACTTGGAGATGCTTTTATGCTCGATAAATCTGTGGTCACACTCATTGGTCGAATAGGAAACGAGGTTCCTATGTCAAGCGATTTGGCGTAACGCAATCTCAAGTACTAAGCATAGACGCCTAGTGCAGGATGGGAGCCGACACCTAATTTCACGCCCTAGACTAAGGCCTCGAGACGGTAGACGGAAGGACAGTACCTCTATGGACTTGAGAGCCTAAAATTTCACATGGATATTCGCTTAGTCTCTGGTACCATGGACCATTGCTAGACGGAAACGTTTGGTGATGGGCTTTCTTGAGTTAAGGTTGATCGAGAATTATTAATTAAATATAATTAATAATAGTGTTTGACACTAGCCTAAGTCTAGCTGAAAGATGAACCTAAAGAGTCACACACAAATCACTGAGAATGGACTAGGAATTAATTGAGAATTAATTCCATAATTAATTGAATTACTTATAAATGAGAGGGATCCATTGGATTGAGGAGCCTAAAAATAAATTAATAGGATTAATTTATATTGGGCTTGCCCTTATTATTTAATAAATTGGACTTATTAATTAATAAAAGCTTATTGGGCACATGTATTTAATTGGATTAAATATATGATGGAATTAATTAGATGAATTTTAATTAAGTTGGATTCAATAAAAATTAATTGAGCCTTGTATTTATTTTTAATAAAATCGGACATTGCAACCCTAATTAAGTTGTTGGAAAAATCTGAAAAACAAAATTTCACTTTTGGAAAGTGCTATGTTAGTCATCCTTTATTTCGAATAAAGGATTTTTGATTTTATGGATTGTAGAATGAACCTAGACATTTTCTAGTACATCCGTACGAGGTATATATTTGTATATTAGTTATATGGAGAAAAAAATTCCTACCCTAGAAGCTCCTAATTCGACCGCCTCTCTCACAAGCACATTTGGTGTGTCTTTCTCCCTAATTTTCTTCTTGCAAAGAGAAATGAGGGATCCCATATTCTGGTGTGGTGTGGATGTCTCTTTAGAGAGTTTCTACGTTGAAGTCTCATGTGAATGGATCAACGAAATGGAGTTTCAAACAAATCAAGAAAAAGGTTATCCTTGATTTACGTTTCTTGCACTTATTGTTTAAATTTCACCATAAGCCCCGTTTAGTTTTATTATTGTTATTAGTAACTGTAATGGACGCCCGGGAACTCCAAAGGTCACACCTTGGTATCATGATTTTATTACGTTTAGGTTTTAATTTACGAATTTTATAGTTACGCTTTACTTGCTGGTTTCCTGGCCGATCCACTCGCATTTTTCTTGCTTTTAAGTGGTATCAGAGCCCGATTCGATGTAGGGGCTATGTATTTATGTGAATAAGCATGATACTATGATTTTATTATTTTTGAAGCATGATATTTATTTTTGCTTATTCTTGAATAATTATATGAGAAAATCAACATGTTTAGTTTTTGCAATTTTGAATTATTTAAGTATTTTAATAAAATTGATTTTTCTGCTTAAAATACTTGGTTTTAACTTTAGTTTAATGTGTGAAAAAAAATTATTGTTATAGCAGTGCACTACCGGCCTGTAGTGCACATTGTGGGCACGCGGGCAAAAGCTTGCACCCAGCCTAGATAGCTTAGGCCCTGCGTGCAGGTAGTGCGGCTGCTCCAGTTGACGGTTGAATGTTGGGCCATTTTTCATCGTTTTCCCGATAAGTTGAATTTTCTAATTTCTGCACATTTTTTGAAAAATATTAATTTTGGAGAAAATTGGATTTTTTCTATAATTAAATTGCTTTAAATAATATGGTTGATTTGCGTGCATTACATGCAGAGGGCTTTATCATCTCTTTGAATTAAAAATTTTAAACTTGATGCAATCAAACCTTAGCCCAGCAACGCTAAAAATCTTGTTGCTCGATTGCATCTTTACTCTACTGGTCCACCTGAAAACGTTTTCCCACCTAACACATATCGTTATGATTCGTTGGCAGAAATGAAAAACCACAAGTCAAATATTGCAGTAAGGAGCAGATAGACCTTACGCCACACGGTCAATAAAATTTTTTAAAGAAGAATTTAGGACTACATTGTCGGACCTTCTCCAAAGAGAGAAAACTCCTCCAAAAAGTGCTTTATGCTCTTCTCCTCCAAAAATTTACGTATGCTGCTCAATTGCGACGAACACAAGGCGGAAGAATAGTTTGCCATGTGCTCACCGTGCAGCTGCGTGGGTGAGGACGAGTTCCCTACGTAGTCTTGTACGAGAGGCTTCCAGTCAAGTCGTATTCTTTCTACGATGTGGGAAAGTTTCGAACTCAAAATTAAAGTTGAAAATTACTCGAGACTGAACCGTCTTATCTTTTCAAATTGCTATTGGGCCCCTACTGCTATCCGACTGATGCTTAGACATAAAGTCTGAAAACGTTTACCATAATATCAATGTTTGCTATGGTAGCTAATTTTTCAATACCAACACAATTAGTAGCGAACAATAAGCATCCAAGCAAGAAGAATTTGGATTAGAATTGGGCAGGGGCCGCGCGAACGCAGGCCCCCTCTATCACAAATTATGACGTAGGCTCGACCACTTGAGCCGACCTTAGGCGAGCGCCCCTCCCAAGTGCAATGGAAGTCGCCAACCTAAGCCATAGGCCTTGTTGATCACCCATTGACCCCGTCCAGGTAAGTATGGAGCTTTGACTACCTCATTCTCGTCATATTCCCTTCTGGTCACTAATTAAGTTTATTTTTCTTTCGATGTGGGATACTCATTGTTTGTCTTTCTACTTCAACTTCTTGCAGCTTCCAACATGTCGTAAATAAACAATTGAAGCAATCTATAGTAAACTCTTTCATAGAACTAATGTGGTGAAACATAAATTTAGCAGTTAATAGTTTTCAACATTTCTAACTAGCAACGATATGAAAGAAAAAGTATGCTGTGACGGGTCTAAGAACATTGCTTCAGATCCTCTATTTTGATTTAATGTTTCACCTTCTATTCAATTTGCTTGAAATTGACACGGAGCAGTGCATCCTCAGGTTCATGGTTTTGTGACACGAGATGTTAACATGTTTATTAGGTGAACGGACAAGGATGATGTGACTATAGTGGGCCGATAAATCTTGTTTTCATGATAATAATCTTGCAGTAGTTGAATTATTTCATTTTATGTTAAAATACACTTGCATTTTACTGTTCAATGTTCTCTATTCTTATCCAAGTTTGGGTGGAATGGTGGCTAGTCTATTTTCAGCAACCATAGACTAAAGTCATAGACCATTTTATGGCTTTTTCGTAACATGGCAACAGCTTTCTATAAAGTAAAACTCATTTTGCTTTTGAGTTTCTTTCTTCAAGGAAATGAGTTTCGTGATAACTTCCTTACAACAGTCGATAGAAGAACTCAAAAGTCTTGCAAGTAGACAGCCGCCTGACAAGCAATCGATAGTACTAAATTGCCACCAGACGAGGATGCTACAAAGCGAAAACAAACTCCCTTAAATTATAGTTCACTACTTTAAGGCCAAGACGTCAAACTGGGCTAAGGTTTGATTGTCAGTGGAGAGGTGGACAATACCAGGAGAGTAAAGATGCAATCGAGCAACAAGATTTTAAACTTGTTTTCTGCATATAATTTTAAACTTGGGATTTTCATCTTCTCTAGCATGCTTAATTGATATTATGTGCTAGTTGAATATGGATGGATAATCATGGAGCCCCAGACCGCATGTTTGTCTTTTAATTTTACTTAGTAGGCCCGTGTGCCCTTGTAATTTATTTTCTCCCTCCTTCTCGTTTTTAGTCTTGGAATAATAAAGTTTGCTATCTCCCTCATAATGTACTCCCTCCCACCTATGATCGGAGTTTCTTTTTAAATTGTAAGAATAGTATAGAATATTTTGGTGAGGTTTCTATTTTAATTGAGCCCATGGAAGAAGTTCCATGGAGGAGAAGACCCATGGAGAAGGCGGCAAACGAAGATATTACAAGGCTCATCTATATGTTGAAGGGTAAGACATTTTTTGTAATAGCATAGGGCCACCTTAGGCAATCCTTAGACTCACTGCGGGCTCAGTGGGTCGCATAAGCTGGGCTCGTGATCATCCAACAGGGGTACGATATGTTTCATTACATGCGATGCGTTTACCTAATGCTTTAAATATTTGATATTTATGCATGCAATGCTATTTTGTGATGAGGTCTCGATCAAACAACTCATTATTAACTCTCACTTGGTTGGACCAAGTTAATGTTTTAAGGCCCAAAATGGACTTGCATCAAAATAATTTAATCTATCCAACGTTTCCATCCACAATAACGTGGTGAGGAAGCTGCCACTACCCAAGTATGTTCTCACGAGTCGTGGCATATTTGGACTAGAGGCAAGGTGCACCATTAATGTGAACAAAGGAACACACTCACTGTTTCCCTGTCTCACGAGTCGTGGGGTGCGACGGTTGAGGTGTGACTTTATTGATGGGTTGAACCCAACACTAATTAAAATATTAACCCCATAAATGGACTTGGATCAAAATCGCATTTCGATCTATCCAGGCCTTCCATCCATAGCAATATCATGAAGAAGCTACCATCCAAATATGGTCCAATGAGTCGTGACATATTTGGAATAGAAGGCAAGTCGTGGGAGGCGATAATTGAGGTATGATTTGGTTGATGAATTGAGTTTAACACAGAATAACATGATTCGATTGGAGTACTCAGGATCATGTGAAGGGCTGAGGAAAAACGTCTTATGAATCTCATGGAATGAGAATGGCATCGGTTGCCTCCCATAAGGCTTTTTCCATGTGAATCATTAAAGCAGGCCATGATAAATTGTTCTTGTGGAACCCGAGCCTGCTAGGAAAGGATTTTTTGGAACCCCACTTGAGAGTGGTGGGATTTTGTAGAAACAGTGGGAGAAGTTAACGATTAAAAGACCGAGTCTTTACTTAAATTCAACATTGTTATAATCTACTTATTTTCTACTTTGTATTTAGAATGCATGTCTTGGATACCATTTTCCATTTTCTTTATTTTTGAGATTTATTTAATGGAATAAAATCGATTAAAGTTAAATGTGAAAATCGAAGGATTGTCCTCAATTTCCGAACCTAGAAATATGTCATGGAAAAGCCACTTCCATCAGACTTGTGAAAGTAGTCCTTGCTAAAGGAATGCTTGACGCTCAGGATTAAGGCATAAGGACAATCGCGAGGTCCGCAGCATCATACATACTTCTATCATCCATGAGCAGTAATGAATCTTTAGACTTTGTTAGGCTAAATTTAACTTAATCAATTATTATCCAATGAACTTTAGTTGGGCTTGATTTAATTTGATTAAATTAAGCTTGGTGCATACTTGAAGTCTAACCCCATTTAAGGGTGGTTGGAGCAAGTTAAGAAGGAGTTGAAACTCCTCACCATGATGAACATAATGGAGTGGTTATTTCTTTATGCTTGAAGGTTATTTGCGTGTGTGTGTATAGGTTGTCTTGGAGGCAAACTTGGTAATTATTGAAATTTGAATTCAATTATATGTAATATACAAACCTATAAACATATCAAGCATAACCATGAGATGAGCCAAGAAATTTGCTCATTTTCTCTCTAAAAAATATTGTCCTTTTTTGTTCTATATTGAATTGGATTCATGTTAGAACATAAAACAATCCAAAAGCACTAAAAAAGTTGCAGTTATTTTTCTTCTTGCTCTTTGTTCTATCTAGCAATAGAAAAAGAGCTACATCTATTCCATTTTGTGTTATGGACAACATAGAGGAATTCTAGTTTGAATTGTCAAGTGAATGAAATGGGAGAACATAAACAGAACAACGCACGTTGATGCTCACTTATAGAAATAAAAAGGTAAAGTTTGGTGTTTTGTTTCCATGCTTTTTGATTCATCCTCTGGCCACTTTTCTAGCATCTTTATATATTGGTTAGTATGCTTTTGACAAACACCAAACGCTAGAAAATTTCAAAGGGAACACCCTTTGAACCATTTTTAATTTTTTATTTCATACTTCTGTCACGTTCTTGGGCCATACTGATTCTTTTAATCAGAGCATAGTTTGATGTAGGGGCTGATGGTTATGTGATATTTGCATGTTGACTTGCTTTCACGGCTTTTGAAGCATGTTTTATCGCTTTTCGTTAAGTAATTATATGATGAAATTACCTTGTTTGATTTTTGCAATTAATTGGATGATTCAAGCGTTTGAAAAGTTGAAAATTTCTGTATTTATGCTTTTTTTGTTGTTTATGTTGAATAGACAAAATATAGGAAAAGAAATCGCAGTAGCACTGCCGCTGCTGAGACACAGTAGCAGGCTTGCGCAAGCAAGGGAGCCTGCACAAGCGGAAGCTGGCAGAGTGCAAGCGCGCGCATGAACACCCTGCAATGCAGCCACGCACGCGCATGCTGGCAGAGGGCCAGAGCGAATGCAACGGCGACAGTGCGTGCTGCAAGGCTGACAACCAATGGCTGGGCTATTTTTTGCCCGTAATTCGAAGATTTGATTTTACAGAATATTCTTCTATATTACTTAACTGTTTTAATTTTTTCGGACAAAATTGAAGTTTTTCTAACATTAAAATTGCACAATTGATTGGCCAATGCATATATTTTTTTATCATCCTTTTGATTGAAAATTTCAAGCTTGTGTTTTCTTCGTAAAATTAAGATTTGTGATATTGGATATCCTGGAGTATAATTTACATGGGATGTATATTATGTGATGTATGGATAGATGATCACGAAGCCCACGACCTCTTGCAAGTTTAAGTTTATGGTTGGGCTCGTATGCCTTGTAATATTTCTTCTCTCTCCCTCACGTTTTTAGCCTTGGAATAATGAGGCTTGCTATCTCCCTCATTATGCACTCCCCCCAACTTTTAATTGGGTTTCTATTCAGTTGTAATGACAGTAGTATAGGAATTTTTAGTGAGGTTTTTTATTTTAAAGCAAGCCGATGGAGAAGAAGGTCCAAGGATAAGGAGGCCCACAAAGAAGTTACAAAGCCCATCTACATGTTGATGGGTAAATTACTTTGTAAAAGCATACGGCCACCTTAGACTGACCATAGACTCACTGCGGGCTTAGTAAGTCAGATAGGTAGCGCTTGTGATCATCCCACAGGGGTATGTTTAATTATGTTGCATGCGGTGATTTCTTTATTGCTTTAGCATTTGACGTTTTGCATGCAATAAAATTATGTGATGAGGTCTCGGTCAAACACTCAAACATTAACTTTTACTTGGTTGGACCAAGAATATTAGTCCCAAAATGGACTTAGATCAAGATTGTCTTAATCTGACCAAGCCTTCCATCCACAAAATTATGGTGAGGAAGCTACCGTTACCAAAGTGTGGTCTCACGAGTCCTGTTCACTTGGAACAGAGGAAAGCTACACCATTGTTGTGAACAAAGAACACGTTCAACATTTTCCTATCTCACGAGTCGTGGGGGCGACGATTGAGGTGTGATTTAGTTGATGGGTCAAGCCTAACATTGAGTAACATGATTCGCATGCTACTCAGTATCATGTGAAGAGGTGAGGTAAAATATCTTGGGAATACCATGGAAAAAGAATAGCATCGGTTGCCTCCCACGGGGCTTTTCCCATGTGACTCGTAAAAGCTGGGCATGGTGAACTGTTCTTGTAGATTCCAAGCTCACTAGGAAATGTCTTCCCAAAATCCCACTTGAGAGTGGTGAGCTTTCATATAAATACTGAGAGAGTTAAAGACTAAAGACCATGTTTTGAACTTATCAATAATATTACTATCATATGTTGATTTCTATTTAATTCTATCGTGTAGAACATGTCTGAGAACCTATTAACCCTGACAATGGAGACTAATAAAGTCAATGGCACAAACTACAACAACTGGTAGCAAAATCTAAGGATTCTTCTAGGTTTCAAGAACCAGGCTATGTCTTGGACAAGCCGCTCCCGGAGACCTTGCTTGAAAAATGTGTGACGTTCGAGAAGTAGCGTGAGACAACAAGGTTGCAATATAATATTAGCTTTGATGACTAATGACATCCAAAAGCAATATGATAGGCTAGAAGGCATTCCCTCGATAATGCTTCACATGATCGAACTTTATGCGATTCCTGATAGGAATATTAGATATGCCGCTACAAACACATTTTTTAGGACAAAGATGACTGAAGGATCTTCTATGCAAAGTCATGCGATGAAGATGCTATCCCTCGTGGAGAAGTACGAAGACCTCAAAGCTGGGTTTGACAATGACACGTACATCGATGTCATCCTCCAATCACTTCCTCCCTCCTATGACACTGTTTATCATAAACTACATCGAGGCATTGACCCATAAGTTTGCCCCTATGTTACTGATAGGAGAGGCTTCAACCTCCATGACAGGCGCTAGAAGAGGAAGAAGGGAAAAGGAAAAGCCGTCGTAGCCACTGCTAGCACTCCAAGCGCCCCTGTTACTCCAGTGGGAAAGAGCAAACAGAAAGGGAAGAACAGCAGTTCACAGTGGTCAAGAGCAAATGATGTTTGCATTCATTGCCATGAAAAGGGGCATTAGAAGAGGGAGTACCCGCAACTTCTCTCCAACCCAGGTACGTTGGTATTCAAGTAAATATGATAACTAATTCTACTTCTTGGGTATTACGTACTAGCTGTGGTGCTCACATCTGCAATGATTTGCAGGTGCTGAAAAAAAGCAGAAGGCTAAGTAAGGACGAGATGGTCCAAGGCTCTGTGATAACAAGGTCGTTGCTACGGAATCGGTGGGATCTCTCAACTTAGTTATTAGTGATCATATTCTGATAGAACTAAAGAACTGTTATTATGTACTAATCATGATAAAAAATATTATCTCCATGCTTGTTTGGGACAATGATGGTTATGCATTTAAGATTAATAAAAATAGCTTTTATTTGATGATTGATAATATCCTTCATCTACTCGGTACATTAATGAACGGTATTTATATTTTTCAACAGTCAAATTGGATTATAACTGCCCAACACAAACTAAAATTAGATAATCATGAAAATGCACAGGTTTGGCATGTAAGAGTTAGGTTATATCTCCATAGAAAGGATGAGGACATTGGTAGAATCAAGGAGTCTAGAGGTGGATGACTTGGGTAAACTATCAACTTGCGAGTCCCGTCTAAAAGGAAAAATAACAAAGAAACCTTTTGTTGGACAAAGTACGCTTACCACTGGTCTATTGGACTTAATCCACACAGACGTCTGTGGACCAATAAATACTCCGTCTAAAAGAGGATACTCGTACTTCATAACCTTTATCTATAATCAGTCATGGTATGGTTATGTTTACCTCATGAGGTACAAGTCTAAGGCATTTGGAATATTTAAGGAATTCAAACTTGATGTGGAGAATCAAACTAGCCATAAGATCGAAGCCTTTCAATCAGACCGAGGTGGAGAATATTTAAGTGGTGAGTTCATGGATTACTTAACAAAGAATGAAATTCTCTCTTAATGGACTCCTCCTGGAACTACACAGCTTAACGGTGTGGCCGAAAGGAGAAGTCGAACCCTATTGGACATGGTTCAATCTATGATGAGTTTTACTAAATTGCCCCTATCCTTCTGGGAATACAATCTCGAGACAGCGGCCAAGTTCCTCAGCATGGCGCCGTCCAAAGCTGTACCCCAGATGCTATATAAGATATGACACGGTTATGGTAAGAAAATATATCAAAACATAAGGTCAAAAGGAAAAAGACAAGTTTTATTGAGCATGATTTCTACAGCCTCAACAAGGAGTTCCACATGAATTTATTTGAAACATTTATCAAATAAATAAAGTTGAATTTCTTGTTGAACCCTAATTATGGAAAAAAGTTTCTTAATATATTTAAAAAATAAATATTTTTTAAAACTTTGACAGGAAAGGAAATTAATTAAAAATAAATTGGAGAAACAAAAGAAAAATAATTAAATATTTACCTGAGGCTCCATTGATCTTGTCGGCAGAGCACAAGAGATGGGTTCCGGTGATAGCACATCATCGGAATCTTCACAAGATGAATTTGAATTTGGGTCGGATGAAATAATTTGGCCAAAATCTTTAGTGTATGTTCTTGAAGAATTCTATTGGGAAATTATACGACAATGACGAATTAACAAATCAATTCAGTAAAAAGAATTAAAGAAGGAAAAAAGAAAGAATCAAATGATTGAGAAAAGGAATAATGGAGTTTCCTGCATAAAATTCATCTTACATTTCTGGAGTTTTCAGCCATTTTTTTGCCACCGAAGAATCAGATGTAATGTTCCTAGGGCGCTCTATGGACCTGAACAGTGTTCTGTAGCGAGTGTGTTGAGGGAGAAAAGGCGTGAGCAAATGTGAAGTGTGAGTGGTTGAGTGAGAGAGTGTGAGTAAATGTTATGTGTGTATGTGTGAGTTTTTCAATTAACAAAGCTCGACAGGGGGTAGCAGAATCCTCAAAAGTTACGTTCTGTCTTTTTGTGATAATATTTTCCTATTAATTTCTTCTTTTTTGGTTTGTCTTTACTTAATATTATGTAATAATTAGATAGAAAGCATTTTTAGACAGAAATGTATATATTGATGCAAGAATACAATACAATAAATTATTTTCTACACTAGATTCCTCCATAAAAGGTAAAAAAAAAAAAGAGATAATATTTATGAAAAATAATTAAAGAGTTCATTAATATGTACATATTGTTATATTGTAATCAACCATTTATCTTTAAAAAATTCTTTATATTAAACTCCAATTTTTGAGTAAAATTGAAAAACTTAAAGTAGTGATGAAGTTAAAATTGACACTCAAAAATGAAAAATTAATCATGTATACCTTCATGCTCTCAAACCATAAATGCTGGTACTCTTCTGGCACCTGCCTCAAACATGGCGACGAGTGGGGAAAGTGTCCCCATCACGACTGCATTGATCCGCTCGTGAAAGCAGCGGTCAGATCAAAAAGGACATGCTATATTAGACATTTTCAGTATAAAATAATACTAAAAAAAATTGATAAACAAATTTACCTTGCGTCATCGAGGCTGATGTACTACGCGCATTGATGGTGGGGGGACTTATAGTAGTGGTGGAGCAGCTGTCGGTGGGGCAAACTGTTGTATCGTCTCATCAACTGCTAGTGCAGCTCCAGATACTCTAGCATCATCTGGAGTGTGCGGGGCCGGGGTGGTCATGTCAGGTGGTGTGGGTCATCGAAGAACTGCTTCCCCAACTTGGGAAGCATCCGACGAAACTGGTAGAAGTGGCGGGCCACGACCATGTCCACGTCCTCGACCACGTGGTATAGGAGGCGTACCACTAAACATGATCTAAACAAATCATTGAGAAGTATTAGTCTAAATTTTACAATTGTTCACAATAATATGTAAATAAAAAAGAATATACTAATTCTTACACATCGGAAAAATTATCATGAAGTTATGATTATTGTACTCATTAATTATTTAAAAATATATCATTTATCTTGTGCACATATACAAATGGGCCAAGTATTGCTTTAAGCTTATTTAGCCTATCACATGAACTTTTTAATGTAGTATTCGTTATATTTATCCATTTTAATCTATAAACATTATCTTTTGTTGACAGATGAAGATGGTTAATATAACAAGTTCTACTGGCAAAATTCAATTCATGGCTAAACAAGATTAAAGGCATGCGTGATCTTTTTGTACGTTGTTACCAAAGAAATATACATTTTTAAATAATTATTATTTATTGAAAATATTGTGCTCGATTTGTTTTCTATTTCTAATTATTATGTAATTGTATTTTAATTGGCATTATTACCTTAATATTGTTATTGTTGACAATATTTGTAAATAATATTATTATTGGGATTATTGGTTTAATTTTGTGCTTATTGACTTTATTATGTAAAAATGTTATTGTTGGGGATGTTTTCTGATTTTGTGATAATTGACATTGTTATGTAAAGCATGTTATTACTGGGAATATTAGCCTATCTTTTGTGATTATTGATATTATTATTTAAAAATGTTATTCTTGGAAAAATTGGTCTAATATTTTAATTATTCATATTATTATGTAAAAATGTTATTTTTTTCCAGTAAACTATGTAAAAATGTTATTATTATTAGGAATATTGGTGTAATTATTGTGATTATTTACAGTACTATTTAAAAATATTATTATTTTAAAATATTGATCTAATTTTTTGATTATTTACATTATTATTTAAATAATATTATTATTGGGATTAACTATTGGTCTAATTTAATTTTGAGATTGTTTACATTATGATGTAAAAATTATTTTATTGGAAATATTGGTCCGATATTTTTTATTATTTACAATATTATTTAAATAACTTTACTATTGGGATTATAAATTGATCTAACTTTTTTTGGTTATTTACACTATGATGTATACAATAAATTTGGCAAAAAATTTAAGCAATATAATATAATACATATAAGAATTGCATAAAGGGAAAAAAGGAATTGAATTTTCAAATTCGAATGAGACTAGTAATTAATCTCTTTCTTTCATATGATATGACCAATTGTAACTTCTTGATTCGAATATTTGAAGTATTTAACAAGAAAGAAAAAAGTAAAAAGAACGAAAAATTCAAAACTTCTATTTATTGAAATTAATTAGTGCATATCTTCATATAGAATATTTCAGTAAATTGCACAAATAATTACACTATACAATTACTAAATTACACAACTATACAATTAGTTTTGAAAAATTACACAAAATTTCTATAATTGCAGAAATTACATAAAATAAATTTCTATAATTGCAGAAATTCTTATACAATTAAATATTTCTATAATTGCAAAACATACATAAAATAATTTTCTTTACAGAATTTTTTTGAAAATAACAAAAAATTGACAGAGGATTTTAAAAATCACCCAAAATTAAGAGAAAATTATAAAAATAACCAAAAATATACAAACATTTTGAGAATTACATAAAATTTACAATTTTTTTTTAAGATTTTCAAAATTTCAGAATGCATAAAAAAATTTAAAAATTACAGCAAAATTAAGATTTTTTTTTTAAATTGCCGAAAGTTTTTTAAAATGTTTTATTTCACACCAAAAAATTAAGAAAATAAAAAATATAGGTAATCCATCCCAAACATGTTAATGATCAGAAAAAGTAGACTATTAATTAATTATGGTCATTGGAAACATATAATGCTACGAATTAAATTGATACATGTTCGAAAAATCAAATATATTTGTACACATAAGATTGTTAGTCTTACGTAGATGTAAGTAACATCTTATACTGTTGTATTGGATCATCTAATCAGACTGTTAAAATTTTTATCAAACCGTTGGATAGTATTAAATCGATAAAATACTACATTCTATAAAGTTTTTGACATTTTTGTTATACGGATACTAAGATATCGAATTTGATATACAATTAATGAAGTTGAAAAAATGATGGAAGTGTCCATCAGACAATTTGATTTTAGATCGGACCACTAGATATGTTCACATATGAAAAGTATTGTTATGAGTTTAAATTTGGTATTAATTAGGGTCCTGGATATTGGGACATTGTAATCAGGAAATGAATGAGCAATCTATGGGCATATTTAGGGACGGTTTTTGGAACACATTTAGAGACGTTTCTCTAATAATTTCAGAGAAAGATACTTTATACATTTAGGAATGGTTCTATTTAAATTTCATATTTCGCAACAGTCACTATTAAATAACCGTTCTTAGGTTTGATTTTTCATCGAGTTTTCTTTTGGCGCGAAATTCAATTTGTTTGAACTTATTTTGGAACGGTGAAAATAAATTAACCATTCCTATATTTTAATTTTTCCTCTTTTTTATTTTGGACATTGTAATATTGAACGGTTTATTTTATTAATTTCGGTTCAAAGTTCGAACAAGCTTTGGATTGACTTCCTAATTTTTTGACCGTTCCTAAATAGAAAAAAAATGTGTTTTGTTTTTTAAAAAAAAATATTGATAGGGACAAATTATACTTCATTGATTGTATATCAAATACGATATCTTAGTTTGCAAATTGTAGTTCTAAATTAGCTGGTAAACTTTTTATAAATTATTATCAGTAATTTTTTAATTTATACTAATTTCTATCGGCAGAATACATAGACACTTGATATAGAAAACGGTAAATGTCAATCATAATTATTGTCTTCTTGACTCTCGTAATCCTCATCAAAGTTATCCTCGTCAGACTCGCCATCAGATTTAAAGTTCCCCGATCAGGATGTACCTGCTCCTTGTTTATTAGCAACAGCTCAACGACTAATTGTATACTATTTGGATCATGCAGGTCATAATTATGGTTGTCCATCGCAACTTATGAAGTAGGTATTATCTCAACCTCTTGAAATGCAATGTCGGTCCATCAAGAGTCAGGTTATATATGGCTTTGGGCATCACATTCGGCCTCCTTTCGTCCAGCTCCAGCTCTGGGCAATTACATATGATCTTTAGGTCCTTCCATTATTCAGAGTATCCTTCGATATTTTTTTTATATCCATCACGGTATTGAATATATTTTCAAACACGTTCTTCTCAATGTGCATGACATCAGGATTGTGTCGTATCAGATGCATCAACCAGTACTCGAGCTCCCAAAAGATGCTTTTTATTGTCCACTTTTGCTCGCTACTGTTCCCATCCGGGAGTGACAACGACACTTCAACCGAAGGACCAAACTCTTCAACTCATTTGCAGATCTGTTCTCCCATCAGTCTTGGCCGTGCAACATTCCTTTCTACTAAATTCTTAGTGAATACTTTCTTCCTACGGTATGGATGGTCCAGGGGGAGGAACTGTCTATGGCAGTCAAAGCAGCATGCCTTCCTACCGTTGTGCAGGTAAAATGAACGCGTGTCTTTCATACAAACTGGACACTGCATAACATCAGTAGAACTCCATCTAGACGCCATTCCATAAGCGGGTAGGTGTGTACAATCCACATCAAGACGGCGTGGATTGGGGATATCTCGCTTCTCAATTCGCATGTAAGTATACCTACATGTCGCAGATTCTGCAACTCCTCGATCAGCGGCTCTAGGTAAACATCAATGAGATGTTTTGGATTGGAAGGACCAGGGATCACCATCATCACAACATATACTCAACACTCATGCACATTCCCAGTAGGAGATACAGTGTAGTATAACGGGCCAACATGAGTACGTACAACCGTACTGCCCGTGCGTTGCTAGCCCATTCGTGCACAATCCTAGTCTAACATTACGGGGCTTTACTGCAAAATGAGGATATGTTCGGTCGACATATTTGCTCGGTAGTCTAACATTACAGGGCTTTACTGCACAAACCTAGCCTCCATGCATTTGAATCAGACGGATGGCACATGGATCCCTCTCCCATTTGATTGTTGTCATGGCACGTTATTTGCTCGGGAAGTCGCTTTTGAAGCATACAACCTTTGCAGGCGAGGGATAACTGGCAGGTACCTAAAATTTCATACGATGTCTTTTTGCTATTAGGAATTTGCTCCATGGTTGACTTGTACCTAGCTTCTCTACAAAACTTGCACTAGTGCAGATCAATGTCGTCCTTCCAGTACAACATGCAACTATTTTTACACACATCAATATTCTCAATAGGTAAACCCAAGTTTCGTATCAATTTCTTCGTACTATAGTAATCTTGGGGCAGGGTGTGGTTGCGGGTCACAATATGATCAGCCTACTGGGATATTTGGTCACATATATGCTGAGAAAATAGCCAACGACCTTGATATTCACCAACTCAGCATCAACCCTCAATTGAGATTAGATTCAACTATTCCTCAACGTCTGCTCAACTGCATGCACTACATCGTGAAACCGATCTGCCAGCCCAGACACATAATCCTACCACCTATCATAATATAAACTAAACCTTACATTAGTAAGACACGACCTCGTACCATTATCAGGCACACCATCCCGGTTATACTTTGAAGACCAGAGAGCCGGCCTGGCGGTATCAAAAACCATCCTCTATGCCAAATCCATCTCCACCGCATCACCCCAAGGCGTACTGCAATGGGGCCACGGTGACGGCCTCAAAATACTCCTACACCCTCTGCTCGCCATGAGAACTTTAATTATAATACTATGACATAAAACCTTTCATAAATAAGTCAAAATTTACCTCGTCCGTGGTTTTGAATATTTCATTTTTGCACTTACGAAAAGGACACTTAATTTTCTCACAATCCATATATGCATGTTGAGACTTAGGTCATTCTATAAATGTAGCAGCACAATTCTCAACGGAGTAAGACCGCCCTATTTGAAAGGTTTTCTCATACATGCATTTCTCAAATGTCTTAACATGACGATGAGTCCTACACAAACATAGAAACACTCACACATATATGTGTGTATATATATATATATAATATTATAACATTAAATTTAATTAACAAAATTACAACAAATATAATCAATTACAACTAAAAGGGTTAAAGTTGTTACCTGATCAAAATAACTTCAAATATCAATAAAAATTTGAGACAGGTTGACGAACAAGGGTAGAAAAATATTTGTGGGATAGTGAGAGATCAAAAAAATTCGAGAGAGATTGAGGAAATAGAGAGAAAATAAGAATGAAAGAAGATAGTGATATTAAATGGAAAGAGAACACATATTTAGCTGTTAAAAAATAACCGTTGTTTTAGATTTTGAAACAGTCCTTTCTACGAGTTTAGGAACGTCTTTTTTTACCATTGAAATATAGCCATTGTATTTCATTTGGAACAGTCTCAGTAATACTAAATAAATAATACAAAAAAACAGTTCCAATTTGCACCGAAATTTGGAATGATTTTTGAAACACATTACTTCTTAAATAAAACTAATAATTTGGAACAGTTTTTCACATAATTGACTAAGGGTGTTCCAAAATCGTTCCAAATTGTACCTCATTTTTGAATAAATTTTCTAACTGTCATATTTTGGACATCCTTTGCCACACATATAGGAACGGTCAACTCATGACCGTCCTAATTCTAATATTATGTTCCAACCATTTACCGTTACTATTTTATAATGGTATTTGGATCGAATTTTATAATTGTTTGTTTGGAACTCATCTTCGAATGGTTTGCCTGTTCCAAAATAATAACCCAAAATAAATATAGATCATGCATCATCTTTCAATATCCGTTCATTCTGTGTTCCAAAAACCGTTGCAAGATGGAACGGGTTCAGAAACGGTTACCCTGACTGTGCCAAATCCCCTTTTTTTTATAGTGTAGTGATATGCTCTAGCCAAATCCCATCCATAAAAGTGGTTGGCGGAGCACAAGATCTAGGATCCGATAATAGCACAAGAAATGGGATCTGCAAGATTTTTAGTTTTACAAGCTAGCTTAAGGTACTATCACTATTAAAAAAAAGGCGGGATTTGGAGCGATTTTACGAACTGCTTTTTTTGGGGTTTGGAACAGTTTGCAGGACATCAAACTTATTTAGGGCGATTTATGGAATGATTGGAAATTCATCCTTACAAATGACGTTACAAAATTTAGACCATTCCTATTTGGGATGGGAACTGTCACACACTACAAAAATCGTTTCTAATATTAAATTTGTCAAGAAAAAATTATTATTTTAATTGAAACGGTTTTAGAAACTATGGGTCTTATTTAGAAACACGTATATAAAACCATTTTAGTAATGGTATTAGCAACGGTCTTTCTGAGTTTGGAACACGTACTTAAAACTGAAATAGCAATGGTATTAGGAACGGTCAGCCACTATTTAGGAACACTTATTTGAAATAGTTTTAGCAATGGTATTTGGAAAAGTCTATGCAGTTTAGGAATGTACTTTTGAAACTATTTTAGTAATGGTATTTCGAACGGTCATTTATTTAGATTTATAACTTTTCTTTACCAATACTAAAACCGTTCCTAATTTTTTAATTTTAAATTTATTCATATATTTTAATATATAATTAAATTAATTTAATAAATTTTTAATTAATTACATTGACGAGTTTAATTAATTAATTAAAAATGAAATAATGAAATTTAATAAATATTATGAAACATGAATAATTAAGAAAAAATATTATATTAATATGAAAAATAAAAAAAACCTAATCTAAGCCCTCCTCTTCAGCGACATTAATATCGTTTTGGTTTGAGGCTGGGGGTCTGTTAGGCAATTCTGGAACATCTCCTGCAAAACATATAAAATCATTAGTACTTTTAACCAAGAATTAATTTAACTAAAGCAAAGAATATTAATAACCTAGTTACCGCCACGTAGCCGCTCTCAGCCCACTCCAGCCGTCGTCCTCGTTTTTCGTGTAGCACCTTTCAAATAACTCCATCCGCTTGGGCGGCTGATCGAGCTCTGCCTCTCGTAAAAGAAAAAAATAATTAACATCTTTTTTATCAACATTGTCTTCCATTGACAAATGAAGATGAATAAACCTAAATAGTTTTACTAACAAGATTCACTTGATGAGCTAAACAAGTTTAAAGTCATGTGTGATCTGTTTGTACATGATTACAAAGGAACTATATAGTTTTAATTATATTTTAATTTGAAATATTACCTCAATATTGATATTGTTGATATTATTTACTAAATAATATTATTATTGGGATTATTGATCTAATTTTGTGAGTATTGGCATTATTATGTAAAAATATTATTATTAGGAAAATTTTCTAATTTTGGATTATTGACATTGTTATGTAACTAATGATATTATTGGGAATATTAGCCTAATATTTGTTAATGTGATTATTATGTAAAAATTTACTAATGGAAATATTGGCCCAATTTTTGTGATTATTTACATTTATTATGTAAAAATGTTAATATTGGGGAAATTGGTAAAAAAAAATTTATTAATGTGATTATTATATAAAAATTTATTATTTGGAATAAATTTTAAATTTTTCTAATTATTTATATTTATTATGTAAAAATGTAATATTGGTGAAATTGGTTAAATCTTTTGTATAAATTAAATATAAATTGCCTAAATTACACAATGAAATAAACATTATTGCATAAATTACTGAATAAATTGTACATAAATTGCATAAATTACTCAAATAAATTACACATAAAGTACATATATTAGAGAAATTTTAGAAATGACCAAAAATCAAAATAAAATAACAAAAAAATTTAAAATTAACAAAAGTTTTCTGTCAAATTTTTAAAAATTAAAAAAAAATTTAGAAAATACAAAAATTTACAGAAAATTTTTAAAAATTCCTAAAATTTAGAAAAATTAAAAAAATATTACAGAAAATTAAAAAAAATTACAAAAAAGTCAGAAAACTTTTAGAAAACTGAAATTAGTTTTTTCAAAAAAAATTTAGAAATTTTTTTCAAAAAACCAAAATTTTATAAAGTTAAATGGTTGAATTTGTTTTTAGAAAACTAACCAAAATGTTTTAAAAAAATTGGTGTTTATTTTTATACGAAAGTGGGGGAAAAACTGAAGAAAAGTGTGGTAAAAAAAAAAGAAGAAAAATGGTGGGAGGGGGGTCCAAAAAAAAAACGGAAACCCAACCATTTGATTCCACTTACCTCTAGGCAGCGACCGTGGATGCCTGACGACAGTGGAGCTAAGTACCAAGAGGCAGTTGGTCGAGGATAGTGAGGAAGGGATAGTGAAGGAGGAAGAGGGAAGGAGAAATGAAAAAATCTTCTAAGTATTGTATGTATACCAATTTTTGGAGCTGGCTTTGGAACGGACAATTTTTAAAAAACCATTCCTAAAACCTTTCCTAGCAAAAAAAAAAAAAACGTTGTTTCTGTTGACAAGCAATATTTAAAAAATCATTCTTATTGTTTAACAATTCCAACAAAAACAAAACAATGTCGTTTTGTTTCGAAATGACGTCATTTTGGTATAATATTAATACGACCATTCCAAATGCTTACAAACAGCTCCTAACTGTGTCTCAAAATTAGTTTTCCAAAAAATTCAGAAAAGTAAAAAATAAAAGAAAAGCTGTCCCCGACATATAAATGATCAGAAAAAAGTAGACCATTGGAAACATAAAATGCATTCAATTAAATTGAAATATGTTCGAAGATCAAATGTATTTGTATATATAAGATTGTTAGTCTTACATAAATGCAAGTAGCACCTTATACTGTTGTACTGCATCGCCTAATTAGACTGTTGGATATTACTAAATCGACAAATATTGCATTCAATGAAGTTTTGGACATTTTTGTTATACAGATACTGAGATATCGTAGCTGATACACAATTAAAAATGTTAAAAACGATGCAACTGGCCATCAGACCATGTGATTTTAGTCAGACCGCTAGGTATGGAAGCATTGGTATTTGTTTAAATTTGTGATTAATCAGGGTCATGGATTTGCAATATCGTAACCGGGAAGTGAACTAGGAATCTGTGGACATATTTGGGAAGGGATAGTTTATAAAATGAGGCACGATTTTATTTAAATTCATTTTATGAACGGTCAAATATTTAAAACCGTTTCTAAGTTTGATTTTCCAACTACTTTTCATTTGGCGCGAAATTAAAATTTTGAACTGATTTTGGAACGATCAAAATAAATTGGCCGTTCCTAAATTTTATTTTCCCTCCTATTTTATTTAGGATATTGTAATGTATTTAGAAATAATTTTCTTAAAGTCAGTTCAAAGTTGGAACGGTCTTTGGAACAACTTGTTGGTTTATGGACGGTTCCTAAACAGGAAAATTTGTCTTTTGTTTTCAAAAATAATTTTATTTTGTGTGAGAACATTATTTTCTAAATTGTCTACAAAATCCGCTCCAAAAATCATTCCAATTTGTAGCGGGTTTTGGAAAAGTTTTCTGAAACACATTACTTCTTAAGTAAAACTCATAATTTGGAACGATTTTTTACCTAATTCATTAAGTGTATACTAAAACCGTTCCAAATTATACCTTATTTTGGAATACGTTTTCTAACTATCATCTTCTGTACATTCATTGTCACACATATAGGAACGGTCAATGCAAGACCCTTCCTAATTTCAATGGCAAGTGATTGTTCTTTACCTGGTAGATTGTTCTCCGATGTGGCAAGTGATTCAGGTGCATGTACATGAGAAATTGGAAATTCAACATCAGTAGTATTAATATTAATATCTTCAGCACATACTTTCCCAGTGTTTTCGGTTTGTATTTGATCACCATTTTGATCAATGTTCTCAATAGAAACTGTAGCAGGGACACTAGCAATCAACATATTATTACCCTATCTTATGTTATTAATAATTTCTCTAAAATCCTTAGTCTCCTCATTATGATTCAATAATATATCCGTGAGCTTTGGTTCCAATTCAGCTTGACTTTTTTCATTATTGTGTTTAACAATGTAAGTGGCAATGTCATGTCCAAGGTGATTACATGATGAGCAATAAGGTGGGTAGTTTTTGTAGAGAATTTGTTGTCTATAAGTTTTTCCCTCAATATTCAGATAAACAGCTTGCACTTTCGGGGATGTATGGTCTAGTTTAACTTAAACACGAGCTAAGTCTAGCCTAGAGAGGTCTGCAGTAGCTTCATCCATTCTTAAAGGTTTTCCAATTTTAGATGCAAGGGTGAATAGAGAATTTTTCTCAAATAGGTGGACAGGAAGCTCTAGTAATCTAATCCAAACTGGTGCAATAGATAATTCAATTTTAGGATCAAAACTCGTTGTCCATTTTAACACTCTCATATGACAGTTATCAAAGATCCATTCACCTCTCAGCCAAATTCTAGCAAAATCTTCTTCATTAGACAATGGGATCAAAACATGCTAAAGATTAAGTATACCCACAATCACATTACCTTTTTAAACTATGTCTGATAATTCTAAGGTGCAAAAAGGTAATACTCGGGAGGCCGTGAGAGAACTTACACCAAGGTAAATTTCACCCTTGAGGCTAGTTGAGCCGTTTCCTCAGATGAATAGATAATACTTGTTGGGCTTTGAAGCTCGAGTCTGATCCAATCGTGTGGATTACATCATCCTAGAAGGTTTTCTTGGCGGATCGTACTGGGTCATGCTGAAAATGCGATGCTGATGGGTTTTGAACAATCTTGGCATAGGATTTCTTAGTGGTAGCTCTTTGATTTGAGATGAGGTGGGGATTGAGATTGGTGAAGCTGTAGTTTGCTCCTCCATTTTCAGAAATTCAAGCTTCCATCAGAGTTGACGAGGCAGAAAATTCCTGGCAACGAAGGTGGGTGTCCGCCGCCGAATCGGTTCAGAGTGGACCTATTTGGGGGAAAAGGGACGAAAGCGGGAGAATGGGCTGTCGGGGAGCTGATTGCTAGCGAAAATAGAGTGTATAGGTGCGCAGCGATGATGAGGTTCCAATGCCGGCAAGAGCTGTCGTCACCGATGCCAGACGGCGGAGATCAGAGTTGAGGAAATGAGCAAAGAGGGGGGAGGAGGTGTTGTTATGGAATGCGCGTGAGGGCTGGTGGGTTGCCGGAAAAGGGACCAGAAAAAAGTGGGTGATCTGGCTCGTATTCCGCGATCTCGGGAAACGATCTCCACGTAGATAACAGACTCTGCCAAGATCAGATTTTGGGTTCCCTAAGAATAAAACAAGAACAGTGAGCTCGTCGGGCACGTCCCCGACAATGACCCTCCGACGCTCAAGTTACGTTGATCGAGAGAAAAGTGTGCGATCACAAAGTTCGATCATAATTAATACGTAACAGTTACCTTTAATGACGGCGTTTCGGGTCTATATATAGGGCTCAGCAGGGCAGAGTTTGTTAGCCACGTGCCCCCATCCTGCTGGCCAGCGTCCACGATCAGACGACCAAAATTGTCTGGGTCTTCAAAGGCAGATGGATCCGGGTCGGGTTTATTCGACCCGACCGATGAAAAAGGCGCGGATCCTTTCTTAAATGATAGAAATGCCCATAATGAAGGGGTTTTCTGGTATTTTCATAGCATCCCCTCTTAATCACATATCATTACTCCAGCACTTATTGAAAAGTGAGGGTATCACTTTTGGAGAAGTTTACCGGTCGCGTCTGTTGATCCGCCAGCTGCATGTACACGTGTCGCCATCTCATGGGTCCATCTGCAGCGCGCTTCCCTAGAGGGTTGGGCCTACATATAGCCCCCTCATTCAAATGTACTTCTCTAACGCACATACAAGCTTCTAGCGACCAGCACTACTGCTCTTGAGTTCGCATTCGACCTGCTGCTTCCCAAGCCATCCTGTTCTAAGGTACGATGACTTCTAACTCTTCTTCAAATTCTGGTTCGAGCTACGGCTCCAGGTCGACTGCGACCCCCTCTGGGTCTGCACATGGTTCTTTCTCCACTTCCCCTAAGAGGAATAAAAAATTCAAAACCTCCCAAAACCCTTCCGACAAGCAGGCAGGGCCTTCTACTTTAGAGAAATTCCAAGATAGGCTCGCTAGGAATCCATGGGAGGGAGTAGTTAGCAGCGTTAGGACTCCCATTGAAAAAATTAGGGCAAAATATTTCATACCCCCTCAGTACGAGATCATAATTCCTAGGGCTTTCGATCGTATGCATCGTCCTCCTTTTGGTTTTTGTGCCTTTTCTATTAAGCATTTCGATTACAGGTTGAGGTTTTCCTTAGCCCCTCCTCTAGCCAGAATTTTGAATAAACTGGAGTTGTGCCCTATGCAACTCTCTCCTAACTCTATTTCTCATATTGTTCTTTTCATCATAATAATGCAATATTTAGACATAGAACCCAGTTTTGATAACTTTTGGACTTTGTACTCTTTCACCACTTTCAAGCGATCCGGTGAAAGAGGTTTTCTTCTATCTCTCTGCCAAGCCTCACTGTAGATATTTAGATACATTAAAATCGAACATAGGGGCCTGGTTAGATCGTTACATTTTCATTCGACCTCCCACGGCTTAGACCTTTAACACGGAATGGAGTAAGTATAAACCCATTCCCAAGACAAGTGGAGGGGGGCTGGAGGGCGATCAGATAAATAGCCTAACAGCTTTTAAATACGACCCCAAGAGGCTTCTCACTGAGAAGGTTTTGCGACTGTCCGGACTGTCTCCAGCGCCCCTCCACATTGACGAGTCTTTAGGTGATCTCTTTTTCTCGTTATCGTATGTTCCTCTTTGCTCTGTTCAAGTTCGCTAACCCCTCTGTTTTGCAGGTAGTTTGATCATGAGTTCCCGTAATGCTCTGCGGATAAAGGCGGCCCAAAATAAATTGAGGAAGGGGAAGCCGGTCGCTCCTCCTGCAGACCCTTCCCCGATCGCACCAGCATCGACCCCCTCTCTCGCACCTAAAGCCGCGAGCCCTGCCGACGATCATCCTATCCAGGTCGACAGCGAGGAGACCCCTCCTCTTCCCTTGCACGGATACAACTCCTCCGATCTCGACCTCAACCTAGACGATCTGAGCGAGGGTCAAGGAGAGGAAACTGCTGAGAGGCCTGATCGCGATAACGGCCAGAAATCTAAGAAGCGAAAAAGGTCCTCACGAAAGGAGGGGGATGAGGAGAAGGGGAAGGGGCCAGTAGGACCTTCGGTATCCTCTAAGTCTTCGCCATCCAACGTGCCTGCTGGCTAAAATAAGAGGGCCAAAACATTGAGCAGGATGGCTCGGGACACTGCGGAAAAGGCTGACCAGCCAGATGAGCGAGATCGGCTCCAACGATTAGATCGTCTTTCTGCTAGTTGGGAGCAGATGCGTGCCGAACTGAAGGGGCCAGCGGAGCCCTCCGAGCTTAAAGGAGATAGGGTGGCTCCCATGTGGAACATCTCTGCCTTAAGCTCTATCCTCTACTCGGAGCCTGGGGAGGATTCTTGGGAGTTGTACGAAGCAGGCATTCTCCCCCGCGACAAGGCTCAATAGTTTCAAACACTCTTGCCAGGCTAGAGGAACATGTTGCTCATTCATTGATGCAGGTACTCCATCCGATGCTTATCTATTTTGAATTTTTTCATGGCTTGTTCACTCTGCTCACTTTTGCAGGTGGGTACCTTCCTTCGCGGCCTCTTGATGAGGTGCATGAGCTATCGTTGGAACCACATGGTTTCCGAGAAGAAGGTGAAGGAGCTTTCCACCGAGCTGGAGAAGAGGGATGCAATGGACCTTAAGCATGCAGATGACATGCTGGTCCTAGCTGAGAAAGTTAAAGACTTGGAGGGTCGCCTAGCAGAAGCTGAGAAGGCAAAGGAGGTTGCCCTCACTGAAGGGAAGAAGAAAGGGTTCGAAGCTGGGAGGGAGGTCGGCCTCGTTGAAGGCCATAAGCAGGGATTAGAGGAAGGCCAAGCGGGTCGCATCACTGTCGAAGAGCATCATCAAGCCTTGGCCGACTCTAGGATGTCCGCAGTTCGTGATTTTCTGAAGATCGACACTTTTACGACTGCTCATGAAATCAAATCTGCGGATTCCTTCGCCAAGGGTTATCACCTGCCAGGCCCATATTGAGAAACTTAGCGGATTTCAAGAGTCCTTCAATCGCGATCAGTTGGACATCACGCTCGATGGCGACCTCCAGCCCTATCCTGCTGAGCCGGACCTCAAGGATGATGAGTTCATGGCTCTGAGGGAAGAATTGGAAGCCGAGGCTGACGCTTGAGGAGTCCCGGTTTTCTAGCTTTTTCCCATAGGATTTTGATTTTGTTCGAACAATCTTTCTGAATTGTAAATCCTGGGGGTCGATTTTTGACATGTAATTTTTTGGGAACTGAACATTGGGGTATGGGTTTTTGACTGCTCCTGTAAATGATACTTCATCAATGGAAATGTTTTATATCTTTTGGCAGCTCGCGTATTTGCTTCTCTCTATCTCTGTTTATTGAATGCTTTCCTTTTATTTGAAGATTGCATCTCTTTATTTCAGATCGTAATGATTGGTCTTTCTCAGATCACATTTTGTTGAACGCGTCTTTTTCAGTTCGCGTGTAGTTGAGTGCCTCTTTTTAAGTTGGCACAGATAATGCATCTTTTCCAGAACGCATATCAGGCTGCATCTTTCTCAGATCGCAGTTTTGTTGGACGCGTCTTTTTCAGTTCACGTGTAGTTGAGTGCCTCTTTATCAGTGGGCACAGATAATGCGTCTTTCTCAGATCGCAGTTTAGGCTGCATCTTTCTCAGATCGCAGTTTTGTTGAACGCGTCTTTTTCAGTTCGCGTGTAGTTGAGTGGCTCTTTTTCAGTTGGAACAGATAATGCGTCTTTTTCAGATCGTATGAGTTGAACGCGTCTTTTTCAGCTCGCGTGTGTTGAACGCGTCTTTTTCAGTTCTCGTTTGTCGAATGCGTCTTTTTCAGATCGCATGTCGTATTTCAAAGAATTTCATAGCAGATAAAGACAGTCTTTCACAGGCTCCCAATGCTGCGCTCCCGTTGCAGTTAATGGCCTTTCACAGGCTCCTTATTGTGCGATCTCGTCGCAGTTGATGGCCTTTCACAAGCTCCTTTGTCTTCGGATGGTGGCCTTTCACAGGCTCCTTGTTCGAACTCATGAGCTCATGCATAAAACCTCTTCAAATTCTGTATGTTCCAAGGGCGCAGCAGATTTCGTCCCTGCATGTCCTGCAGCCTATATGTCCCTTTTTTCTTGATCTCGGTCACCTTGTACGGCCCTTCCCATGGTTGTTCCATCTTCCCTACATGCTTGGAGGCCTTCACCTTTTTGAGCACGAGATCTCCCACCTGGAGCTGCCGTGGTCGAATTCTGCGATCATGGCTTCTCATCATCAACCCCTTGTGGTGCAGGATTCTAGTATATGCGGCGTCTCTCTTCTCTTCGATCACTGTGAGGTTGAAGCTTCGCTCGTGCTGGTTTGTTTTGGGGTCATACGTTGCACCCTTTGAGATTCCTCGCCGATCTCTGTTGGGATAATAGCCTCTGTTCCATACACTAGGCAGAAAGGAGTCTCACTCGTAGCAGTTCGTGGTGTCGTTCGATAAACCCATAGCACTCCAGGCAGTTCATCAACCCACAATCCTTTATTTTCTAGTCGTGTTTTCAAGTGCTGGAGGATCGTTCTGTTAGTCACCTCTATCTGCCCGTTGGCTTGCGGATTCACGACCGCTGTGAAGTGCTGCGCGATCTTAATTTCCTTGCACCATTCTGTGATTTTTCTCCCATGAAATTGAGTACCATTGTCAGAAATTAAAACACTGGGTAAACCAAACCTGCAGATGATGTTCTTCCAGATGAAATTGATGAATTCTTTTTCAGATATTTTCGCGACAGCCTCTTCTTCGACCCACTTGGTGAAGTATTCAACTGCCACGATGATGAATTTCTTCCGAGCGTGTGCTAGGGGGAAGGGTCCGACAATGTCGATCCCCCATTGGTCAAACGGGCAGGCTGTCTTTGTCGGCTCCATCGGGGTCACAGGTTGGTGTATCAAGGACGCGTATCTTTGGCAACTTTCACATTTTTTCACCAGTTCTTTGGAGTCTTTTGCCAATGTGGGCCAGTAGAATCCTTGTCGCACTATCTCTGAGCTAGCGACCTGGCACTTGAGTGATTACCATAGCTCCCTTCGTGGATCTCGCGCATCACGTATAACTCTCTCTCCTCGTCTAAACACTTCAAGAGGGGCCCATCCACTGTTCGTTTGTAAAGCTGACCTGATACCATAGTGAATCGGGTGGCTCGAAATTTGACTCTTTTTGCAGCAATGGGATCGGCAGGCAGGGTGCCGTCCTCGAGATACTTGACAATTTCGTCTTTCCATGACTTGGCTTCCGCGACCATCTGTACCTCTGCTTTTTTCGCGAGACTTGATCGCTCACGGACCAGGGCTGTGATCTTGCAATCTCTGATTCTGTCCATCACAGCTCTAAATTTTGATAGGGCGTCTGCCTTATCGTTTTCTGTTCTAGGAACCTGCAAAATTGAGCATTTGTCAAATTTATTCATCAATTGTTTTAGAATTTCCTTGTAAGATGTCATTGTTTTCTCCTTTATCTCATAGGTCCCTTCGATTTGTAAAGCGATCAGCTGGGAATCTATAAAAACCTCTAAATCTCTTGCTCCAGCCTCGTACGCGAGCTCTAGTCCAAGTATGAGTGCCTCGTACTCCGCCTCGTTATTGGTCACGAGAAAGGATAAGCGAGCTGCTACCTCGATCTCAACTCCCTTCGGCCCCTGAATCAGTATACTTGCTCCTCCGTTATTAGCGTTCAAAGCACCATCCACGTGCAGCATCCATTTTGAGGTCTGCTCTTCAGCGACCGGAGGATATTTGGGATCGCTCGAGAGTTCCATCACGAAGTTCGCCAACACTTGTGCTTTCTGTGCGGTCCTGGGCTGATAATCCACGTCGTACTGTCCCAGTGCCACTGCCCATTTAATCAACCTGCCTGAGGCCTCAGGTCGCGACATCACATGCTTAAGGGGATGGTTTGTCAACACTACCACCCTGTGCGAACTGAAAGTACGGTCGCAGTTTTCGAGCAATGATAACCAATGTGAGTGCTAGTTTTTCCATCTCCGTGTACCTTAATTCTGCGCCTTGGAGCATCTTACTCACATAGTAAATTTGATTCTGTTGGCCTCCTTCTTCTCTGACCAATACTGAACTAACGACATTCTCCGATGCGCTCAGGTACAGGAATAGTGCCTCTCCGTCTTTCGGATTTGCGAGTAAGGGGGGTGTTGTCAGGTATTCCTTCAGTTCCTGCAATGCCTTCTCACATTCTTCGGCCCACTCGAAGTTCTTGGGTTTTCGCAGGACCTTAAAGAAGGGAAGACTCCTATCCGCCAATCGCGAGATGAACCTACTCAACGAGGCGATCTTTCCTGTCAGCTTCTGTACGTCCTTGATCGTGGTAGGTGATTGCAAGTTTATGATGACCTGGATCTTCTCTGGGTTAGCTTCGATCCCATGCTCGCTGACCATATACCCCGAAAATTTTCCTCCGCCTACCCAGAAAGTGCACTTGTTCGGGTTTAGTTTCATTCCGTATGATCTCATGATGCCGAATGCGTGTGTGAGATCTGCGAGGTGATCCCGCGACCTCTTGCTCTTGACGAGCATGTCATCGACATAAGCCTCCATTGTTTTTCCGAGCAGGTCGCCGAACATCTTATTCACCAGCCGCTGGTATGTTGCTCCTGCATTCTTCAAACCGAAAGGCATCATGTTATAGCAATAAATTCCCTTTTCCGTAATGAAAGAGGTCTTATCTCTGTCCTCTTCCGCCATATAGATCTGGTGATACCCTTGGTAAGCGTCCATCATTGAGAACATTTCTAACCCGTCTATGGAATCCATCATGACATCGATTCTGGGCAACGGGTACGGGTCTTTCGGGCAGGCTTTGTTCAAGTCTGTAAAGTCCACACACATTCGTCATTTCCTGGAGGATTTGGGAACAAGCACTACGTTAGAAAGCCAATCAGTGTATTGAATTTCTGATACATACCCGGCTTTGAGCAGTTTGTCCACCTCCTTCCGTATGATCTCATTTTTCTCGCTCCCAAACGACCTCTTTTTCTGTTGTACCGGTCGCATGTTTGGATCTACATTTAGCCTATGTACGATCACCTCAGGTTGATACCTGTGAAGTCAGACGGGCTCCATGTGAACACATCCATGTTCTCCCTCAAGAAACTGATCATGGCCATTTCCTTTTCCTTCATGCTCGTTCCTATTCTGGTAGTTTTGTCCGGCTCATCAGGTGCGAGCTGCACAACCTTGTACTCATCGCTGTGTTTCAGGTGTTCAGCTTCATAGGGTCGAGGCTCCGCGTCCTCCTTAACCTTCATTTTCTTCTATCCCGACTCTCCCTTCAACGACAAGTTGTAGCATTTACGAGCCTCCTTCTGATCGCATGCGACCTCACCGATTCCATGCTCCGTTGGAAATTTCACTTTCATGTGGTAAGTGGAGATGACTGTCCTGAACAAATTCAAACCTGGTCTGCCTAAAATTACATTGTATGCAAACGACGTGTCCACTACCCAGAATTTCACCATCGTAGTTTTTCGTTTCGGTTCGTCACCCATGGACACTGGCAATTCGACCATCCCTAAGGACGCCACTTCGCTTCCCCCGAAACCAACTAGTGGAGTTCTCACTGGCTCTAACCAAATGTTCTCTAAGCCCATCTTATCAATCACACTCTTGAAGATGATGTCTGCAGAACTTCCACTGTCGACCAGGACTTTGTGAATCGTAAAATTTGCAATATCCAATTTGATGACTATGGGGTCGTTCATCTCTCCACCTTCTTCGGGCTTGTCCGCACTGTTGAAAGAAATTGCTTCCTCTTCCTCGACCTTCAACACGAACTCCCTTTCTCGGCTCGAGCTCATGGTTCTAGCACATCGTTTTCAATCCCTTCCCGAGCTACAACCTCCCGCGATAGTGTAGATGACCCCTTTCATTGGCGCGTTATTTTCGGTGGGCTGGACCTGGGTCGACCTCGAGGACCCAGGATTTCGATCTCGGCTCCTCGACCTACTTCTCCTTGTTTCCTCCTTACTAATTTTGCAGCTCGGGGGGACCCGGTCCCGGAAGTATCCTTGCCTCACCAATCTCTCAATTTCATCTTTGAGCTGGAAGTACTCCTCCGTATTGTGTCCTCTCTCCCTGTGGAACCTGCAATACTTGTTAGAAAATTTCTTGGAGGGGGTGTACCTGGTGTGCCTTGGCAACGGGGTGTAATTGTGGTATTTGGGGTGTAATTGTGGTATTTGGGCTGATACTTTGCCTCTTTGGGCTTATCTTGCTTCGGCTTACTCCCTCCCCCTTCCCTTGTATCGTTCGGTCGCTTGTACAACTGCTCGCGTTCCCTTCGCTCATAATGTTTCATCGCGTTCATCTCTTCCTCATCAATATATTTCTGAGCTAGAGCCATCAGCTGATGCGCAAATCCTGGATTTCTATCATCTCGTTGTTACATCTCCCCACGAAACTCTTCAACATCTCATCTTCCCTTTGCTGTATAGTAAAGAGATGGGTGGCCGACCTCTTTTGCTTTGTCCGGCTTGCGAAATGGAAAGAGAATTTTTGAACAAGTTGCTCGTGCGAATCGATGCTTCCTCAGGGCAAGTTAGTGAACCATTCTTGCGCCTTCCCTATCAGCATAGTAGCGAATAATTTGGCCATTATGGGACCCGGCTGTCCGTACAGATTCATCACCATGTCAAAAGCTACCACGTGTTCATAAGGATCTTTCGTTCCGTCGTATCTTGGCAAATCCAGCACTCTAAACCCTGGTTCCACTACTTGAACCAGAATATCATTGTTGAAAGGGGAGTTTTTGTTGTGCGCGACTATCTCTCCTCACTTCTTCAATTCGTCGATTTGCTTGTTCAGGCTTTCTATTTGTTTCCCCACGCTCTCCACCTCTGCTCGCGAGATCATGGGTTCTCTTCTCTTTGACCGAGCATGACTGTTGGACCCCGCATCTGATGAGACCGGCTTCTTGGTTCTGCGCTCTGGCCGCCATGCACCCGCGACTCTCTTTGGGGCTTGGTGTTTTCGAACAATTGTCTTCTTGCGGTTTCTTTGGCCACCGGGGTCGCGGTTCTCCTCTCATACTCCACAATGGCATTTCGCATAGCTTCTTCTATCATTCTCTGCTGCTCTTCTTTCGTTAATTGAATAGTCGTTCCTCCTTTTCTCGATGCTCCTCCTCTCCGGCGTTTCTCCTCGATGAACCTTCCATGATAATAATTCTCAGACTTTCCCACAGACGGCGCCAACTGATCTAGCTCGAATTCCGCGATCTCGGAAAACGATCTCCATGTAGATAACAGACTCTGCCAAGATCAGATTTTGGGTTTCCGGAGAATAAAACAAGAACAGTGAGTTCGTTGGGCACGTCCCCGACAATGACCCTCCGACGCTCAAGTTAGGTTGATCGAGAGAAAAGTGTCCGATCACAAAGTTCGATCTCAATTAATGCGTAACAGTTACCTTTAATGACGGCATTTCGGGTCTATATATAAGTCTCAGCAGGGCAGAGTTTGCCAGCCATGTGCCCCCATCCTGTTGGCCAGCGTCCACGATCGGACGGCCACAATTGTCCGGGTCTTCAAAGGCAGATGGATCCGGGTCGGGTTTATTCGACCCGATCGATGAAAAAGGCGCGGATCCTTGCTTAAATGATAGAAATGCCCTTAATGAAGGGTTTTTTTGGTATTTTCATAGCATCCCCTCTTAATCACATATCAGTGGGGAAGTCGTAGGCCGCTGGGGAGTCCGTCGCCGGCAAGAGTTGCTGGCGACAGTGGCTGAGGATGGTGGCGGCAGTATGTGTCTGAAAACCGCACACAGTGGAGGTGGGATGCTGCTGGGTTTGGTTCGTAGGGAGAAGGGGCGGAGAGCGGCGGAGCAGCTACGTGAGAAGCGAGTCTTCGCTACTAAGCTGAAGAGTTTCCATTTTCGTTCTCATGTAGCAGCACCTCAAGTCGCCATTTGCGCTCTACTTCAGTCTGTTCTTCTTTTCGGTCGCCTGCTGCTGTTTACTCTCTTTTCTAATGAGAGTATTGAAGATGTTAAAAGAAGGGCAAATTGAAATTATTTTTTTTATATTTTGATGTTCGATAATTGAGATTTTTAATAAATTAATTATTGAATTTTTAACTAATAATTCGATATGTTCAACTATTTTAAAAATTTCTCAACTTCTTATTTAAAAAAAAAAGTACTATAAATACGTTTTAATGTATGCATATTTTGTATATAAGTATATGAAATGCACATAAATTGTTCGAAATTTTGAATTTTTAAAGTTGGTTCTCAATATTAATAAATAATGTTTTAGGATATGTTTCAATATAAATAGTTAATGTGGTTATTTAATATGAAGATATATTTAACATAATTAATTTAAAATTCAGTAAATTACGCATTGTTGAATTATAGTTATTTTTGTAGTTCCTTTTAGTTTGAAATTATCAAATTACTTCTTTTAATTAATAACTTGTTTTCATAAATAATGGTTATGAAATTAATGACCCTTTGTTTATAAAATTAAACAAATACTACTAAATAAAACAAAACAAGGCAGAGAGATATAATTGTAGTCATTTATCTTGAATGAAATCACCTTCTATTGTACATGTAATATGAATGCATAGATTTCTTAGTACTCTCTCATAATGCTTAGGTTAATTAAATTTTGCCATTCGAATTATGACAATTTTTATATATTGGTATTTAATTTCTTTTGTGTCAACTTAACAAAATTTTACCATCTCAACTTGTCTTTTATAACTATTTTTCAACCAATTCTTTTATCAAAAAAGCATCACATGCAGTACACATTTGATGTTTAAAAGGTTATGTAATATGAATTTTTCACTTATGCATAACATGTGATTTTTCGCTAATTAAAACCTGCCAAAAGATAGAATCCATAAACATGAATGAAAATATATTGGTTATAAATACAAGATTTGAGCTAATTAAAACCTGATTTGACAAAAAATTGACAAAACCCACTTGACAAAATATATGTATTGTAATGCACAAATTTTCGCTAAATTGAAACCTGCCAAAAGACATTATTGACATTATTATGTAAAAATGTTATTGGGTTATGTAAATAATGTTATTACTAGGAATATTAACCTATTTTTCGTTAGTATTGACATTATTATGTAAAAATATTATTACTGGAAAAATTGGTCTAATTTTTTTATTATCGACATTATTATGTAAATATGTTATTACTAGGAAGGTTGCTGTAATTTTTGTGATTATTTACATTACTATTTAAAAATGTTATTATTGAAAATATTGATCTAATTTTTTTTATTATTTACATTATTATTTAAATAATATTATTATTGGGTTAACTATTGGTCTAATTGTTGTGATTGTTTACATTATGATGTAAAAATTATTTTATTGAAAATATTGGTCCAATATTTTTGTTTATTTACATTATTATTTAAATAACTTTATTATTGGGATTATATATTGGTCTAATTTTGTTTGGTTATTTACATTATGATGTAAAAATTAGCCTATTTATAAAATAAATTGTACATGTATACAATAAATTTCATAAAAAATTTAAGCAATATGATATAATACAAATAAGAATTGCATAAATTATAGAATATTACAGTAAATTGCACAAATAATTACACTATACAATTACTAAATTACACAATAATTGCATAAATTACACAACTATACAATTAATTTTGACAAATTACACAAAATTTATATAATTGTAGAAATTACATAAAATAAATTTCTATAATCCCATAAATTCATATATAACTATATATTTCTATAATTGTAAAAATTGCTTTTTTTGCAGAATTTTTTAAAAATAACAAAAAATTGACAGAATTTTTAAAAATCACCCAAAATTAAGAGAAAATTTTTAAAATCACAAAAAATTTACAAAAAATTGGAGAATTACATAAAATTTACAATTTTTTTTTAAATTTTCAAAAGTTTACAGAAAATTATTAAAATTACCAAAACTTATGAATTTTTTAAAAATTTCAGAAATGTATAAAAATTTTAATAAATTCCAGCAAAATTAAGAAAATATTTTAAATTGCCGAAAGTTTTTTTAAATGTTTTGTTTTACGCTAAAAAATCAAAAAAATAAAAAATATAGGAACAACTGTCCCAAACATGTTAAAGCTAAGAAAAAGGTAGACCATAAATTAATTAAGGTCATTGGAAACATATAATGCTACGAATTAAATTTATATATGTTAGAAGATCAAATATATTTGTATATATAAGATTGTTAGTCTTACGTAAATGGAAGTGGCATCTTATACTATTTTATTGGATATTATTAAATCGATAAAATACTACATTGAATGAAGTTTTTGACATTTTTGTTATATGGAAACTAAGATATCGTATTTGATACACAATCAATGAGGTTGAAAATGATGGAATTGTCCATCAGACAATTTGATTTTAAATCAGGCCACTAGATATGTTCACATATGAAAAGTGTTGTTCTGAGTTTAAGTCCGAAATTAATCAGGGTCCTGGATGTTGAGACATTGTAATCGGGAAGTGAACGAGCAATTTATGGGAATATTTAGTGAATGTTTTTGGAACACATTCGGAAATGATTTTTTTAATCATTTTAGAAGCAGATCTTTTATACATATTTAGCAACGGTCAAATATTAAATAACTATTCCTAGGTTTGATTTTTCCTCTAGTTTTCTTTTGGCGCGAAAATAAATTTGTTTAAACTTATTTTGAAATATCAAAATAAATAGATCGTTCCTATATTTTAATTTTTCCTTCTTTTTAATTGGGACATTGTAATATATTGAACGGTTTATTTTATTATTGTCGGTTCAAAGTTGGAATAGGCTTTGAATCGACTTCCCAATTTTTCGACCGTTCGTAAATAGAAACAAAAAATGTGTTTTGTTTTTAAAAAAAATATATTGGTATGGACAAATACTTTGCAAGTTGTACTTCTAAATTAGCTAGTGAACTATTTTTATAAATTATCATCAGTAAGTTTTAATTTATACTAATTTATATTCAAAAAAATACACAGACACTTGATATAAGAAATGCTAAATGTCAATCGGATATTGTCTTCTTCAGTCTCATAATCCTCATCAAAGCTATCGTCATCAGACTCGTCATAAGATTTATAGTTCCCCGATTGGGATATACCTGATTCTTATTGATTAGCAACAGAAAGCTCAACGACTAATTATATATCATTTGGGAATGCAGGTCATAATAATGGTTGTCCGTCGAAACTTGTGGAATATCTATTGTCTCAACTTCTTGAAATCCAATGTCGGTCGATCGGGAATCAGGTTATATACAGCTTTGGGCATCACGTTTGGCCTCCTTTCATCCAACTGAAGCTCCGGTCAATTACATATGATCTTCAGGTCCTTTCGTGTATTCAGGGTATCCTTCGTTGTTTCTTTTATATCCATCACAATGTTGAATATATTGTTAAACAAGTTCTTCTCAATGTGCATGACATCAGGATTGTGTCGTATCAGATGCATCGACCAGTACTCAAGCTCCCAGAAGATGTTTTTCTTTGTCCACTTATGCTTGCTATTATACCTGTCCGGGACTCACAACAACACTTCAACCTCAGGGCTTAACTCTTCAACCCATTTGCGGATCTATTCTCCCATCAATGTTGACTGTGCAACATTCCTTTCTACTCTATTCTTTGTGAATGCTTTCTTGTTTCAACGGAACGGATGGTCCAGGGAGAGGAACTGTCTGTGGCAGTCAAAGCAGTACGCCTTCCTACCGTTCTATAGGTAGAACAAACGTGTGTCTTCTATACAAACTGGACATCGCATAACACCAGTGGAACACCATCCATACGCCATTCCATAAGCGGGTAGGTCGTTCATAGTCCACATCAACAGGATGTGCACTGGTAATATCTCATTTCTCAGTGTCGCGCGTTAGTACACCTACATGCTGCAGATTCTACAACACCTTGATCAGCGGCTCTAGGTAAACATTAATGAGACGTTTCGAATTGGAAGTACTGGGGATCACCATCATCACGAACATATACTCAGCACTCATGCACATTCCCAATGGGAGATTGTACGATGTAAGTATAAAGGGCCAGCATGAGTACGTACCACCGTACTGCCCGTGCGGCGTGAGCCCATCCGTGCATAAATCCAGTCTAACTTTACGGGGCTTTACTGCAAAATGAGGATGTGTCCGGTGAAAATGCCTACATGCATCTGCATCAGACGAATGGCACATGGATCCCTCTTCCGTTTGATTGTTGGCATGCCACGCCATTTGCTCGGTAGTAGCTTCTAAAGCATACAACTTTTCCTGGCGAGAGGTAATCCACAGGTACCTAAGAATGGCATACGGTGTCTTTTTGCGATTAGGATTTCGCTCCCTGATTGACTTGTACCTAGCTTCTCCACAAAACATGTATTAGTCCAGATCCAAAAAAGCCCTCTACCATAATATGAACTAAACCCTGCATTAGTAGGACACGACTTCATACCATTATCAGGCACAACATCCTGGTTATACTTAGAAGACCAAGACAGCCTGCCTAGCGGCATCAAAAACCATCCTCTATGCCGAATCCATCTGCACCGCATCACCCCAAGGCATACTGGTACTCTCCATATCATTAGAAATGGGAATTTTCTCCTTCTGAAATGGGGCCGCGGTGACGGCCTTAAAATACTCCTACACCCTGTCATCGGCTTGAGAAGTCCAATTATAATACTCCGGCATAAAACCTTTCATAAATAAGTCAAAATTTAACTCGTCCGTGCTTTTAAAAACTTTATTTCTGTACTTCTGACAAGGTCACTTAATTTTCTCACCATCCATATATGCATGTTGAAACTTGGATCATTCTATAAATATAGCAACACCTTCCTCAACAGATTAAGATCCACCCTATTTGGAAGGTTCTTCTCAAACATCCATATCTTTAACTGTCTTAACATGACGACGAGTCCTACAAAGACACACAAACACACACACACACACACACACACATATATATATATATACTATGATATTAAATTAATTGATAAAATTACAACAAAAACAATAAATTACAAATAAAGGGTTAAAGTTGTTACCTGATCAAAATAACTTCAAATATCAACAAAACTTTGAGATAGGTTGAGGAACAAGATTAGAAAAATATTTGTGGGATAGTGAGAGATCAAAAAAATAGACAGATTGAAGAAACAGAGAGAAAATAAGAATGGAAGAAAATAGTGACATTAAATGGAAAGAGCACACATATTTAATTGTTAAAAATAGCTGTTGATTTAGATTTTGTATCGATCCTTTCGACGGGTTTAGGAACCTTTTGTTTTTACCGTTGAAATGTAGCCGTTGTGTTTCATTTGGGACAGTCTCAGTAATACTAAATAAATAATACAAAAAAAAGTTCCAATTTGTACTGAATTTTGAAATGATTTTTGAAACACATTATTTCTTAAATAAAACTAATAATTTGGAACGGTTTTCGCATAATTGATTAAGGGTGTTCCAAAATCGTTCCAAATTATACCTCGCTTTGGCATACATTTTCTAACTGTCATCTTTTGGACATCCTTTGTCACATATATAGGAGTGGTCAACTCAAGACCGTCCCTAATTCTAATATTATGTTCCAAACAGAGTTCCAACCTTTTACCGTTACTATTTTGTAGTAGTATTTGGATCGGGTTTTGTAACTGTTTGTCTGGAACTCATGTTGGAATGGTTTACCCGTTCAAAAATTATAACCCAAAAAAAGTATAGATGATGCCATCATCTTTTAATATCCGTTCATTATGTGTTCCACAGACCGTTCCAAGATGGAAGGGGTTTAGGAACGGTTTCCTTGACCGTGCCAATTCCCAACTTTTTTTATTATGTGGTGATGTGCTCTAGCCAAATCCCATCCATAAAGGTGGTTGGCGGAGCACAAGATCTAGGATCCGATCATAGCACAAGAGGTGGGATCCGCAACATTTTAGTTTTACAAGCTAGCTTAAGATACTATTTAGGACCTTTTCCAATTTCTTCCCATTTGTTACAATTTTCTCATATTGTACCCCGTTACAATTCTCAATGGGCAAGGAGCATTGTCTTGTTGATAATGCCACTACACATACCATTCTAAGACACAAGAGTTTTTTCTCAAACTTGTTAATGACAAGACCAATTGTGAATACTATTCCAGGAGTTACTAATCTTATTGAGGGCTACGGAAGAACTACTATATTGTTACCTGAAAGAATAAGGTTACACAAAATATTCTAGTAAATCACAAAGCGTGTTAGAACACTTGGCTTTAAAGAAGCAAATCCTCGAAAGACAAAGGAGCATGCCGTCTCAATTAATCACAATGCTAATGTGACCACTAGTAATGTCTCTAAGGATAAAATTCTTCAACTGATTTATCTAAATGTAGCGAGCAAGATCTCGAGGTCAGTTACGATATGTCTATTAATTATGCTTACAACAGTTTAGGTTTTTACCGAAAAGAGGGTAAATTGCATTCTTGGTCGCATAAAATGGACCTGTTTTTAATTTTGGACCCATACTGGTAGATGATTTACACATTCCATCCAATATGTGCATTTCTTTTCCAATGTCAGGACACAAGACGACAATCATTAAGTTGCTAATGACATATGATTTTTCCGTTAGGTGGGTACAAATTTGGAGGGAAAATGTATTGATAAATGAAAATTTTGTGGGTAAGGTTTATTTCTTCTTCTACCGTATACAAATAGCTAATTTGTTTTCTTCTCTCTTCCATTTAGTAGGAAAAAAATATAAAATACGGATGCAAACGGAGAAGTTCTTTGTCACTATGGAAGGATTGCAAGTTTGAGTACCTTATGGACCAAAATTGAAAACAAGTCCACTTAATGGACCAAAAATGAAATTTACCCTCGAATAGAAATTGAAATGAATGAGATTTTTCCCTATTTTGTAGCCGTCAAAATCATAGATGAAAATGAAAATGATCCTCAAACTATAGAGGCTAACACTTAAACAATTGAAAAAATTAAAAATAAGCGAGAAGTATTTGGACCTATTACACCAGACCAAAAGGTGTTCATGCCAGTTGGCTATAAGTGGTTGTTCGTACGAAAGAGAAATGAATGAAATTAAGTTTTAAGGTACAAGGCTAGACTTGTGGACCAAGGCTTTACTCAAAGGCCAGAAATTAGTTTATTACTAATTGAACTGTTGGAATTGGTGACCAAGAGCTAATTAGATTGGCGGTCTTGAGAACCACTCTAGCAATCTTTATCTAATCAATATTATTCTGACATATATGGTAAGTATTCTACTTTGGAGCATGTGCTTGTTTTGCTTCTCTGATTATGTTAATCACTACTTTGGCGTCACAACAGATGCCCACAGACCACTCAATAACCCATATAGTTGGGTTGCGCAATAGATGGCGGTTATGAAACTAACTTTTGAGGGTTGGTTTGGAATGTTCCAAGTCACGGACCTCAAGACTAGGCATTAAGAGTCCTACAGACACTTGCACTGAGTATTACATTTATTCTATGGATGTTGCGTTTCATTGGCGACAAATGTTGGACGTCTATGCAATTTCAGTGGATTAGTTGACAAGGCGATCAACTGACTAAACTGACTCGTAGGGATCGTCATATGGAAGCCTTAGAGGCTTGGTCAGTATGCTTGAGTTGTTGGCTCGGATAGTAACGGAGTAGTCCTCAAACTTCAGGATTCATTGTAGTCACGTACATACAATGACTATATCTTGGATCTGTGCAAGAGCTGATTGTGTTACAAATGTGATCATCATAAGCCTTATCCACTGCAGTTGAAGTATGTAGTGAGGACGGTGAGTCCAAAAAGAGGATCCGTCCCCTATCAGTATGTGATAGAGGTATTGTGTTCGTGTCTTATAAATCATTAGCCACAGTCGTTGATCGAATAGGAGAAGGAGGTTCCTATGTCAAGAATCTTGGCGTAACGCGATCTCAAATATTAAGCATGGATGCCCAGTCGAAGATAGTGTAGCACCCCCATCGCTATAAGGGCTATATCTACCCTAAACGTCATACTTATAGTAATCCCTGTGTTTATCTATATAAATGCACATAATAATCTAATCCATATGCATACGTAACCCCAACGTCATAACAGGCGTAACTAACCTACGACATCATATATATATATACTTATCAAACACTGTAAGGTGATTCCTCACAAGTAATCCGCACGCTTATATTCTCTCTTTACAAAGAAAATGTGATTTGTACTCTAACTGACCAAGAAGAGAAAAACAGCATACTGGCCCGACATGCCTGTGTATAGCGCGTAGACCTATTCTTCATTAGTGATACAACTCAAAGTCTACTCCTGAAAGAAAATGTCAGCAGAGGAATGAGCCTGCCACTTAGTAAGTAAATAACCAGCCCTATCTATATAGGTATATCAAACACAACCAAAATAAGATAAGTAGGCAACATGCATGGAATACAGTCAATTCAATTCCAACATAATCAGTTGTAGTATACCACGTAGCTATCTCACAATAAGATAATCAACTAAACTTCCTTTTTTCTAGTTTGCTTACCAGAAGGTGATATCGTATTTTTTCCGTCAACTCAATCTCACCGTTATATAAATTTAAGTAAATCCCCTTGACAGCTGGCTCATAAATCTCATTCCGCACATTGCTCTTTCATTTCGCACATATCTCTTTCATATTGCACATAGCTCTTTCATATCGCACATAGGTCTTTCATTTTGCACATAGCTCTTTTCATAGTCACATCTTTTTCATATCACAACATCGCTCTTTTCATATCATTTTTTCACCTTATAGGCTATTCAACACATCAAGGGGTATTCACACCACAATTATATTTAATTTTCAGCACTCTCTCCTTTCCACATATGACCATTCTTGTAATCAACTAGTAACGTAAAATAATATCTCAACATATTCTCACTCCAGACATCCACAATACATCAAACAACAAACATAATATTTCAACGCATTTTCTCATTCCACATACACAATACCGTCAATCAAATCAAATCATCCATCACTCATATACTTTCAAATAAATAAATGTCAGCATGAACCACAAATTCATATAACAGTAAAATCACAAATAAAGGGGACATATATAGATAATACTAATTATTTACTTACCTCGACCTTAACGCTTTTATCTATCCAATAGGTAGTGGTTCGGTCTTTTCACTTTACTTTTGTATCCTATAATGAGTTATACCACATACAGTTAATATATCGAGAATATCGTAATTTTTTTTAAATATAATATTGAATATTATTCGTACAATTTCTAATAATTCTTTAATATTTTATTTCAATCGAAACACAAATATTCGTTTTTCCTCTTTATTAACATACCATTTATTAAATATAACTTTCAGAATATTTCTATCAATTTTCTATCAATTTCTCGCTATTATACAATTTAATTAAACAACAATACATAGAATTGAGTATTTGGTTAATAATTCCGATGAAATTGTATAAATTAGCTATAGCAATATTCAATTCTAATAAATTTAATAATGTAATTGACCAACGATATCATTTTTATATCCAATTTGATTTTTAATTCTACACTATTTTAAATAGCCAAACTCGTAAAATATTTTCGTTAAATAGTACACGCTTAGTATAAACAATATTTAGTAAACGGACAAATTAAATAATATAATTATATAAATTTATAAAAATGTTAATTATAATTCGTACCTCTGTTTCTTCCTCTTTTTTCTTTCTGCCGAAAATTGTGCGTGTGTGTTGTGCAATGTGTGTGTATATACAAGAAAAAGAAACAAAAGAAAAAGAGAGAGTGAGGCGGTGGGGTGGGCCACAGCCCACTCTCAACTCTTTCTCTCTACTCTTTTCAATATATATATGTATATATATCTTATTACTAATATATATATATTATTATTATTATTTTATTTATTTAATTAGACTTTTATCAAAATACCCATCACGTCCCTCCTAATTTTCCTTAATTAATATAAGTTGTCCCCAAATATTATAACGATCTCCAATTTAATTTGTTCAAATTTTATTATATTCCAATTATAACCTATAATTTATTTATCAATTAACTAAGTTTTATAAAAATTTACCAATTAATCCTCCCAATTATATATTATAATCGTTGGGGCATCACAGATAGAAACTAACACATAATTCCATGCCCTCAAGTAAGCCTGGGAGATGATAGACGAAAGGACCATACCCGTATGGACTTGGGAACATAAATGTTCACACGAAAATTTACCTAGTATCCAGTGCCATGGATCGTTGCTAGATGACCATCCATGGTAACGGACTTTCTTGATTAAGGGTTAATCAAGAAATAATAATTAGTAATAGTGTTGGACACTAGCCAAGTCTAGCTGAAAGGTAAACGTAAAGAGTCAGACACTAATCACCAAGAATGAATAAGGAATTAACTTAGAATTAATACCATAAGATGTAAGTAATTCGATTACTCACACATGAGGGTACATTGTATGGATAGCTCAAGTTTAAATTAATTACATTAATTGAAATTGTGCTTGTCTTTATTAATCTAATGAATTGGATTCTACTTATTAATAAGAGACAATTTGAGCTTGAATATTTAATTGGATTAAATACCTAGTGGGCTGAATTAAATGAATTTTTTTAAATTAATTTTAATTAAAATTCTTTGGGCCTTGAATTTACTTTACATAAAATAGGCCTACTAGCAAAATGATGGAAGGAAAGTTGACCAAAGAATTGCATTTTTGGAAAGTGCTAGCTTGATCATAATTAAACTCTTATCTATTTCAAATGGGTTAAAGAGTTACCTTATAGATAATAGAACGTATCTAGACACATTCTTGTTTATCTATTCAAGATATATAAATATATTTTGTGATGATTATTAGGTTAATAATTCATTACAGAATACAACACAAAAACTCCCTCTCCTCCATCATAATTTTACGACCCTCTTCATCTCACCTTAGGTGAGTTTTTCGATCTTGATTCCTTCTAGCAAATGAATCAAGGTCTCATTTTTCGTGTGGTGTGGATCATCTTTAGAGAATTTTTATGTTGGAATCTCTTCTGAATGTTTAATGAAACTAGCTAGTTGGAAGTTCAAAATTTAAGAGGTACATTTCAATTTTAATTCTCGCTTCTACATTTATTTTTCCATCCATAGCCTCGTATGATTATATTTTATTATTGCATAATTTTTCATATTCCATCAAACGCCTGCAAACTCGAAGGGTACACCCATTGGATTCGTTTGTTTTTACATTTCAGATTTTATTATTATGCGTTTTAATTTATTGCTTCCGCTATAGCGTTTTCGGGCTGCAGCATGCGATCTTTCAAGTGGTATCAGAGTCCGGTTGAATATAGAGGCCATTGATTTTATGTGAATAAACATGACAACGTGTTTTAATGTTTTTTAAAGCATGTTTTATTGCTTATTTTATTGATAATTATGTGTAGAAATTAACTTGTTTAATTCTGTGATTAATTAGATTATTTAAGTATTTAAGAAAATTTGAATATTTCTATAAATACTTGATTTTTATTTTTTTAGTTTAATGTATGGAATAAAAAAAACAATTTAAGCACTATAGCACCAACTGCCGGCCGGCGCTGTACAACCGCCCGTTCGCACAGACAGGCTAAAATAAAATTGCTTTCTTAATATGGTTTATTTTTGTGCATTGGATGCACATATTTTTATCATCCTTTCGGTTGCAATTTTAAACTTGTATTTTCTACATATAATTATTTTTTGTAATGTTGGATATCATGATTTTTCTTATGCATGGAATGTATTATTTTATGTCAAGCATGTTTAATTGGATTATTTTGCTAGTTGGATAAAAAGAGATGATCATGGAGCCCTTGACCATTTGAATGTATTTATTTATTCTGTTTATGTTGGGTGGGCCTATATGCCCTTTTATTATCTCCCCCCTTCTCTCGTTTTTGTCTTGGGAATAAGGCTTGTTTTCCTCCCTATTGTGTACTCCACCTGACAGCTGATTAAGATTTCTTTTTAAATTGTAATGAGACTAGAATATGTTTTTGGGTGAGAATTTTTATTTTACCGACGGAGAAGGAGTCCCATGGAGGACTTACAAGGCCCATCTATATGTTAATGAGTTAATTACATTTGTAATAGGTTAGGGCCACCCTAGATATACCTTAGACTCACTGTGGTCTCAGTCGGTCGCATAGGTTGGGCCCGTGATCATTCAACAGGGGTATGCTTAATTTTGTTGCATGCGATGCGTTTAATATTTTTAATTAAATCCGTTTAAATATTTGATATTTTTGCATGCAAACTTTAATGTGATGAGGTCTCGGTCAAACACTCAAAAATTTAACTCTCACTTGGTTGGATCAAATTAAAGTGTTGGGATCCAAAATGGACTTAGATCAAAATGGTTTGATCTATGCAAGATTTTCATCCACAAATAATGTGGTGAGGAAAATACCACTACACAAGTGTGATCTCGCAAGTCGTGGCACATTGGAATTAAAGGCAAGCTGCACCATTATTGTGAACAAAGGAACACGCTCACTGTCTCTCTATCTCACGAGTCATGGGGGCGGAAAGTTGAGGCGTGATTTGATGAGTTGAGCACGACACTAATTAAATATTAAACCCATAATGAACTCAGATCAAAATGGCATTTCAATCTATCTAGGCGCTCTATCCATAACAACATCATGAGGAAGCTACCACTTGTTAGAATAGGTGACCTGAAAGCCAATTGGATTGGCATTCTTGTAATCTATTAGGACAATAACTTGATTTTATGTAATATTATTCAGTGAATAAAATGAGTATTCTCTATTGGCATTTCAGTGTTGTGCTCATTACATTTATGTTTGCATTTCTTTCAAACATCACAACAAAACCCAACGACCACCTTAAACAACCGTGCAACAGTTGGACTGCGCATTGGAAGAAGATCATGAAACCAACTGTTTAGGGTTGGGTCTGACATATTCTGAGTTGAGGACCTCGAGAATGGAGACTTGCATACGAGTCGCATTCATTTGATGAGTGTCGTGTTTCATTTGTGATAGACGTGGGACGTCTATGGGATCTTAATGGGTCGATTGAATAGGTGTAGAATTGACTGAACTGAATCACGGGGATCGTTAAACTCTGATAGTACGGGAGTAGTCCTCATACTTGAAGAAATTCGACAGTCACGTCCATGCGATGACTATATCATAGATTTGTGTGAGAGGTGATCCTGTTTTAGACATGGTTATCATAAGCTTTGTCTAGTTCATTCAATGTATGTAGCGAGAACGGTGAGTTTCAAGAATATGGTCCGTCACCTGCCTAAATGTGACAGAGGTATCTCCTATGCACTTGGAGATGCATTAACTCTCTATAAACCTGTGGCCACAGTCATTGGTCGGATAGGAAAAAGAGGTTCCTAGGTCGAGCAATTTGGCCGTAACGCGATTTAAGTATTAAGCATAGACGCCTAGTCCGGGATGGGAACTGACACCCAATTTCATGCCCTAGACTAACACCGAGAGACGGTAGATGGAAGGACCATACCTGTATGGACGCGGGAGTCTAAAAGTTCACATGGATTTTCGCCTTCGCACTAGTGCCATGGACCCTTCCTAGATGACCACCTGTGATAATGGGCTTTCTTGATCCAGATCACAATTATTAATTAAATTGAATTTAATTAATAATAACGTTGGATACTAGCACAAGTCTAGCTGAAAGGTGAACCTAAAGAGTGTCCCACAAATTACCAAGATGGGACAAGGAATTAATTGAGAATTAATTCCATAAGTAATTGGATTACTTATCTATGAGAGGGATCAACTTGATGGATAAGCCCAAGCATAAGTTAATTGGATTATTTTATATTGGTCTTGCCCTTATTATTTAATAAGTTGAACTTATTATTTAATAAAGGTTTATTGGGTTCATATATTTAATTGGAGTAAATATATGATGCACTTAATTAAATGGACTTTTATTAAATTGGATTTAATTAAGATTGACTGGGCCTTGTATTTTAATTAATTAAAATCAGCCAAGCCCATTAATTAAGTTGGTGGAAATGATTAGAAAAGAAAATTATTGACTAACAAATTCACTTTTGAAAAATGTCATGTTAGTGATCCTTTACTTGGAATAAAGGATCTCATTACTTTATAAATAATTAAATGAACCTAGATATATTGTAATGCATCCATACAAGGTATATTTATGTATATTAGTTATTTGGAATAACCAGTGAATACAAAGCAAGAAAATAATTTCCTTCTCTCCAGTTCCACTGCTCGGCCAAAACCCCTCTTGTGCATACTTGGTGTGTTTATTTCTCCTCAATTCTTTTCCAGCAAATAGAGTTGACAAATCTCAAGTTTTAGTGTACTGTGGACATAGCTAGAGGGTTTCTACATTTAAGAACGAACGAGGTTCGAAATTAATCAAATCAAAGGTGATTCTTGATTTATATTTATGTACCTCTCATTTTTCATTCAATTAAATGCCCTATTAATTTTATTATTTTTGTTTATTTTATCAACCACATCGAACGCCCGATAACTCAAAATGTACACCCCATGATTTTATGGTTTCATTGCGATTGTATTTTATTTAAGCAATTTATTTTAACAGCTTCCACTTGCGCGTTGTCGGGCTGATCCACTCGCACTTTTCGGTGCCCTTCCAAGTTGTTTCAGAGCCCAGTTACCATGTACGGGCTATGGTATTGTAGGCTATGGTATTGTGTGAATAAGCATGAAAATGTGTTCTTTATTGCTTTTGAAGCATGATATATTTTTTTACTTATTCTTTGATAATTATATGAGAAAATTAATTTTTTTAATTTTTGCGATTTTGGATGATTTAAGTATTTTATTCAAATTGAATTTTCTGATAAAGTACTTCTTTTAATTTCAATTTAATGTGTGAAAAAAGAATTGGTACTGTAGGAATGCACTGCTGATCGACAATGCACAGCATGCGCGCAACCAAGCGCGCGCGGGGGGTTGTGTGGCCGCTGCGCTGCGGCTGCTGCTGATGACTGACGGCAAGTCCATTTTTTGCCGTTTTTGCGGAAATTGATTTTTTTCTAATTTCTGCATATTTTTTTTGAAAAATATTTATTGTTACTGATTTAATTTGGGAGAAAATTAGATTTTTTTGATAATTAAATTGCATTAATTTAATTTGTTTAATAGTGTGCATTGGATGTATAAGGCTTAATCATCCATATGAGTTGCAAATTTTAAACTTATTATTTTCTGCATATAATTGTTTGTCGTGATATTGGATATCGCGATATTATTGGGATGTTCATTTTCTTGTCTAGCATGATTAATTGTTATTCTATGATAGAATGTTATTCTATGATAGAATGAATGTGAAGGGATGATCACGGAGCCCTTGACCGCATGTATGTCTTTTATTTTTTGTTGGGTGGGCCCACGTGCCCTTGTGATTTTTATTTGTCCTCCCTTCTCATTTTTAGCCTTGGAATAATAAGGTTTGCTATCTCCCTCTTAATATACTCCCCCCGACTTCTGACCGGGATTTCTTTATTCAAATTATAATGAGAGTAGTATAGCACCTTTCGAGATACTTTTTCATTTCTAGCAAGCCTATGGAGAATAAGCCACAAAAAGGAGGAGGCCCACGCAAAAGGCGACCCATGGAGATATCACAAGGCCCATCTATATGTTGATGGGTAATATTACTTTGTAATAGCATAGAACCACCTTAGACAGACCATACAGTCACTGCAGGCTCAATAGGTCACATAGGTTGGGCTTGTGATCATCCAACAGGGTATGCTAGGTTCATTGCATGCGATGCGTTTGTTTAATGCTTTATATTTATGCATGCAATGTTTACATATGACGAGGCCTCGGTCTAAAGTCAAAATAACTCTCACTTCGTTGGACCAAGTTGAATATTAGGCCCATAATGGGCTTAGATCAAAATAGTTTTGATCTATCCAAGTCTTCCATCCACAACAATGTGATAAGGAAGCTACTGATGCTGAAGTGTGGTCTCACGAGTGGTGGCACACTTGGAATAGAGGAGAGTTGCACCATTGTTGTGAACAAAGGAACATGTTCACCATTTTTCTGTCTCACGAGTCATGGGAGGTGACGAATAAAAGGTGATTTGGTTGATGGGTTTAGCCTAACACCGAGTAACATGATTCGCTTGAAGTCCTCGGAATCATGTAAAGAGTTGAGGCAAAAGATCTTGGGGATCCCATGGGATGAGAATGGTACTGGATACCTCCCACGAGGTTTTTGCCTTGTGAATCGTAAAAGTGGGGTATGACAAATTCGCTTGTGGACCCCAAGCCCACTAAGAAAGGCTATTCCTTAAACCCCACTTGAGAGTGGTGAGTTTTCGTATAAATAGTGGGAGACTTAAAGACTAAAGAACAAGTCTTTAAGCTTACTCATAATATTACTATCATTGGCTGATTTCTATTAAATTTTTTATTGTCTAGAAAATGTCTAACAATCCTTTAACCATGATAATGGAGACTAACAAATTCTATGACACTAACTACAGCGAATGGCTATGAAATCTGAGGATTGCCCTATATTTCGAGAACCAGGGCTATGTTTTGGATTAGCCACTCCCAACGGCCTTGCCGGAAGGGTCCTCTCCCAAAAAACGTGTCACATTCGAGAAGTTGCTTGAGGATAATCGCAAGGTCCACAGTATCATATTGGCTTCGATGTCCAATGACATCCAAAAGCAATATGATAGGTTGGATGATGTTCCCTCGATATTGCTCCCTCACTTAGCATACAGTGAAGATGAAGTAAGCATGTCCCACAATTAGCATACAGTGAAAAGAACTAAGAATCCAAATCCCAACTGACCCAGATAGCATACAGTAAAGCAGATGCTGAATTCTTTCCAATAAATATATCCTAAGAGGTGTATGCATTCAGTAAAGATGCAGTAAGCATGTCCCTTCTTTGGCAAAGACTACTCGCTCGCGGTAGAGCTGTTTTTGCTATCTTTATTGCTGGCTCTAAGCCTACCTCCTTGAAAAAGGGATCTGCAAGAAGGAAGTTTATGTGGTTCCTGATAGGCATATTAGATATGCTGCCATGAAAGTATTCTTAGGGACCAAGATGGCCGAAGGATCGTCTGTACAAAGTCATGGGGTTAAGATGCTATCCCTAGTGGAGAAGCTCGAAGACCTTAAAGTTGGGCTTGACAATAACACATACAATTGACGTGACTTTTCAGTCACTTCCTTCATCCTACGACCTGTTTATTATTAACTATAACATGAACGGACTTGATAAATCTATTCATGAGTTATTTAATATGCTGGTCCAATACGAGGCGACCACAAATCTATGCCGACGGTATTGGTAGGAAAGATTTCAACCTCCAAAGCAAAAAGCAAGAGGGTCGGACACTAGAAGAGGAAGAAGGGTAAGGGAAAAGCCATCGCAGCCGCTCCTAGCGCTTTGAGCGCTCCTGCTGCTCTTATTAGAATGGGCAAAGGGAATGGGAAGGTTGGTGGTTCTCAATGGTCGAAAGCAAATGATATTTGCATTCATTGCCAAGGAAATGGGCATTAGAACAGGGAGTGCCCGCAACTCCTCTCCAACCTAGGTACATTTGTGATTGAAGTGACTATGATAACTAATTCTGCTTTTTGGGTATTGGATACTAGCTGTGGAGCTCACATCTGCAATAACTTGCAGGTGTTGGATAGAAGCAGAAAGCTAAGTAAGGATGAGACGATTCTAAGGCTAGGCGATGGGAAGGCCGTCGCAGCGGAAGACGTGGGATCTCTCCAGTTAGTTATTAGTGATCATATTCGGATAGAATAAAAGAGTGTTATAATGTACCGAGCATGATCAAGAATATTATTTCCATTCTTGTTTTAGACATTCATGGTTATATATTTCCAATCAATAAAAATAGTTTTTATTTGATGATTGATAATAACTATCATCTGCTTGGTACATCGGTAAATGGTCTTTATATTCTCCAACAGTCTAGTTGGATTATGCTTGCCCAACATAAATGAAAATTAGATAATCATGAAAAATACACAGTTTTGGCATGCAAAGTTGGGCCATATCTCAAAAAGATAAGATGAGAAAGTTGGTAAACTCAAAGAGTCTAAAGGTAGACAATGTTGTAAAACTCATCAACAAACACCTTTTCCATTAGTAATTAACAGAAGGTCCATTATAAGCACTTTTTGTGCATGTGGGGGTATTTTTTTAACATTTTTTTACCTTTTTCTTATGTGTTTTTTTTTTACTAAAATGCCCTTTTTTGCTTTTGTTTGGTTTTTGTATTTTTTATAATTAAAATTAAAATATTAAATTAAACTATATTTAATTATTTTTAATTATTAAATCTAAAATTATTTATAATTAATTGAAATATATATTAATTACAATAATTATTATTATGATTATTCTTAATTAGATAAAATATTTAATTATTATAATTCATAAAAATATTCTTAATTAACTGAAACATATTTTAATTAATACTAAATTAATTAAAAAAATGAAAAACCAACAATTTTCGCCCCTTTTTTGCTGGAAATTTGTTTTTAAGTTTTCGTTGCCGTTCGGACGAATTTCCTACAGACAATGCTACCATTCGAATCCTCTCTTCAGGACGAATATTTTCGTACCTTCAATTTGAGTTTTCATCAATCATAAAGATTGGACTCCAACCACGACCGCCAAATATGTTTGTTGTCGATTCGTCATCATCTAGTCAAATCTCAGACTCAGACCACCACCATCAGACTTGTCTCTTCAAAACGATTCTAATGCGATCTGCCTCACTTAATTTGGTAAAAAATTTATGGAGATAGGACGATTTTAAGAAACTGCGCCGCCATGACGGAGATGGTGGTGGGGTGGGTTAGCTAGCTTTTTTTTTAATATAATTTGTAAATTTTAAATTATTTAAATATGGTATAAGTTAAATGATTTGTTGAATATAGACCTTTTATTTTTTAAAAATCTAGCGATTCAAATTAATTGATTAGATCTAACAATAAATATTTGATCAAAGAAGATCCAACGATCATTAAAATAAGAAATAATATATAATAAGTAAGGGTATAACGGTTCTTTTCTAAAAAATTAACACTATTAGTAAGATTTAACAGAGAGGGGGGGGATTGCGATGAGTTTTACAAAACACAGGGGGACTTTAACCTATTCTCATAATAAGACAGTTTTTTTTTTTCAAACTTTTTAAAACACAGGGGGGTTTATGCATTTTGTCCGGACCTTCTTTTGAGGCGTGACGGTTTTTATCATGGCTAGAAATCTAAAGCTGATCGTTACAAAAGTCGCTCCAAAAAAATATGTTTTTTGCAGTGTTTGTGCAATTCGATATATCTTTTTGGGAAGACTTTAGCTTAATAATTGTTAGTTACTTTGTTTATAAGAAAACCAGTTTATTTGAATCCGCAAAGACCTTTGATAAATTTATGATGGACACATAGATATTGCAAAATAAAATAAAATAAGAAGCGAAATAAGAATGGTTGGTCAATTGTGGTTTATTTAAATTTTAATATGTGCCATGTTAGTAATTCTTATATCTGTGTCAATAATTTACCAAATGACCTAATTAATAATTATTTAAACATTATCTATTATAATTTTGTTAGTAACTATATATAGTGCACGAATACATAAAAAAATTACTCAGTGCAGCGTCAGACATGACTCATACATGCCTCGGCCACTTGTCAGACACAACATCCACATGTGTAAAAATATACAGTAAAAAATAAAAAATAGGACACAGTATAGACACTATTTATCTACGGTTTTATGCCATTTTTTCGACTTTTTCTTTTCTTTTCTTTTTTTGGAAACTGGATATGTGTGGTGATGGTTTGGAAGTAGCATTTACACATTTTTATATTTTTTTACAAGGATCAATAATTTCTATGGTGGATTATTGAGAATATTAAAACTTGTGCACTTACCTTTTTTCTATTATATTAGAGATAATAAAAATGTTATACAATGTACATAGTAATTACATGTCAAATCTCAAATTACATTTTAATCTATCTTACAACAAAAATTGTTCACTTTATATAATAAATAATTTATTCTCAGTTTTGTTTAAGCATACGAATGCTACTCTTCAAATTGTTTTCCTACATGACAATTCATTTAATTGATTTTCATTCGTCATCTAACCTATTTTGATATGTTAAGTGATTTAACTAATTCTCATTTATATCTTTGCTAGTAAAACTTTCAACATTAAATCATTTCTATTTTTCTAATTTTTATAGGTGTTATATGATAGGGGGAACCTAGTAAATGAGATATATTATTATATACAAAAAAATTATGAGTAAATAAGTATAATGTCAAAAGTAATAAGTAGGAATAAATATGCATAATATGAGGTTCCAAGTCGAGGACCTCAAGACTGGGCATCGAAAGTCCTATTGTGACACGCACTGAGTATTACATTCATTAGATGAGTGCTGCGTTTCATCAGCTACAAGAAGGTCAACTAACTAAACTAACTCGCGGGGATCATCATATGAAAGCCTTGGAGGCTTGGTTGGTATGGCTTGAGTCGCCATCTCCGATAGTATGGGAGTAGTCCTTAGACTTGGGGAATCACGTCAGTCACGTGCATATGATGACTGTATCTTGGGTCTGTGTGAGAGGTGATTGTGTCACAGACATGATCATTATAAGCCTTGTCCAGTACAGTCGGAGTATGTGGCGAGGAAGGTGAGTTCATAAATGAGGATCCATCCTCTCTCAGTATGTGACAGAGGTATCTCCTATGCACTTGAAGATACGTTCAAGCTTTATGAATATGTGGCCATAGTCGTCGATCAAATAGAAAATAGAGGTTTCTTGTCGAGAAACTTGGCTTAACGCGATCTCAAGTATTAAGCATAGAGGCCTAGTCAAAGATGGGAACCGACCCCTAATTTCATGCCCTAGACTAAGGTTGACAGATAGTAGACGGAAGGACAGTACTCATATGGACTCGAGAGCCTAAATGTTCACATGGCAATTCACCTAGTCTCTAGTGCCAGTTATCATTACTACACGGCCACCCTTGATGGCTTTCTAGATTAAGGGTTAATGAAGAATTATTATTTAAATTGGATTTAATTAATAATAGTGTTAGACACTAGCCCAAGTCTAGTTGAAAGGTGAACCTAAAGAATCACACACAAATCACTAAAAATGAACATAGAATTAATTTGGAACTAATTCCATAAGTAATCAGATTCCTTAAAAAGAATAAATTAATGACATTAATTTATATTTAGTTTGTCCTTATAATTTAATAACTTGGATCTTATTAAAGAATAAGGATTATTTGGGTAAAAGTATTTAATAGATTAAATAGAAGTTGAGCTCAATTAAATTGGATTTTTATTAAATTAGATTTAAATAAAAATTCATTGGCTTGTATTTTTATAAGCGTAAAAATTGTTCAAGCTCAATTATTTTGAGCCAAGAAAAATTCCATGTAAGGAAATAAATGGCTAGCAAATTGAAGTTTTGAAAACTTCAATTCTAGCCATTTTTGAGGATCTTTTTATTTGGAATAAAGAGAAATATACTTTGTAGATAATAGAATATATTGAAAAACATTCTTAATATATAAACAAGATATATATATGTATATGAAATATAATTATTTGGGAAGTAATTATGATGATCATTTTACAAGAAAAAAAAAAAAAACTCTCCGCCTTCCTCCAAAAACCATTCGGCCGCCCCCTTCTCTCTTTGTGCACTGGATGCAATTTTATTCTCTTTTTCTCATCTAGCAAAGAGGACTTAGAGATCCCGACTCTAGTGTGATGTGGAAAAATTAGAGGGTTCCGGTGTTGAACCCTCAAATGAGGAGCATTTCAAGGTATTATTTTTGTCCTTTTTATTTTTTTCGGTTTTGGTAATCCATCATCAACCCCATGTTCGTTTTATTTTTAGTACATTGAATGCCCCGGAATTCCAAGGATAAACCCCTTGAACTTATTTATTATCTGTATTTAATTTTTGCTATTATGCGTTTTATTTATTGCTTCCGGTAGCACGTTCCCAGGCCGTGCCATGCGATCCCCCTTCAAGGCTATGTCTTGAACTTATCAACAATATTACTATTGTTTGCATATTTCTGTTTAATTTTATCATGTAGAAAATGTCTAAAAACTCCTTAACCCTAATAATAGAGACTAATAAATTTAATGGCACAAACTACAACGATTGGCTGCGAAATCTAAAGATTGTCCTAAATTTCGAGAACTAGGGCTATGTCTTCAACAAGCCGCTCCTAGCGACATTGCTGAAAGGCTCCTCACCCGAAGAACGTGTGACGTTCGAGAGGTGGCATGAGACAACTGCAAAGTCAGCAGTATCGTATTAGTTTCGCATAAAGGAAGCTTATGCAATTCCTGATAGGCATATTAGATATACCGCTACAAAAGCATTTTTTGGGACAAAGTTGACTGAAGGATATTCTGTGCAAAGACACGGGGTAAAAACTCTTCCCTCGCGGAGAAGCTCGAAGACCTCAAAGTTGGGTTTGACAATGGCACGTACATCATTGTGATCCTCCAATTACTTTCTGCCTCTTGTGTCCTACTTATCATTAACTACAACATGAATGGATCTGAGAAGTCTATTGACGAGTTAATTAATATGTTGGTCTAATACGATGCAACGACCCACAATTTTGCTCCAGCGGTATTGATAGGAGAAACTTTGACCTCCAAGATAAAAGGCAAGAAGGCCGGACGCTGGAAAAGGATGAAGGGAATAGGAAATTTTTTCATAGCCACTTCTAGCGCTCTAAGCACCCTTGTTGCACCAGTGCAAAAGGAAAAAGGGAAAGGGAAAAATGACGGTTCAAGGACAAATGATGTTTGCATTCATTGTCATGGAAAGGGGCATTGGAATAGGGAGTGCCCACAACTCCTCTCCAACCAAGGCACGTTGATGATTCAAGTAAATATGATAACTAATTCTGCTTCTTAGGTATTGGATATTGGTTGTGGAGCTCACATCTGCAATGATTTGCAGGTGCTGGAAAGTAGCAGAAGGCTACGTAAGGACGAGATGGTCCGAAGGCATGGTGATGGAAAGGCCATAGCAGCGGAACTGTAGGATCACTCAACTTAACTAGTAGTGATCGTATTTGGATAGAATTAAAGAACTGTTGTTATATACTGAGCACAATCAAAACTATTATTTTCATTCCTGTTTTAGACAATGGTTATGCGTTTAAGACCAAAGTCCTTGTGTCAGACCGAGGTTGGGAATATTTAAGTAGTGAGTTCATGGATTACCTAAAAGAGAATGAAATTCTCTATCAATGGACTCCTCCAGGAAAGCCGCAGCTTAATGGCGTGGCCGAAAAGAGAAATCGAACCCTATTGGATATGGTTCAATCCATGATGAGTTTTATCCAACTACCTTTGTCCTTTCGGGAATACACTCTTGAGACAACGGCCAAGTTGCTCAACATGGCACCATCCAAAGCTATGCCCCAAAACACCATATGACATATGGAACAAGAAGCCAGCATTCTACAAGTACCTGAGAGTATATGGTAGCCCGACATACGTCAAGAAGCTTGAAGGAGACAAACTAGAATCAAGCTCTAGTCTGTACAGATTTGTCGATTATCCAAAAGAAGCTGCGTGGTATTATTTCTATGACCCATCGGGACAAATGATTTTTGTCTTGAGAAACACAATATTCTTGGAAAAGGGTTTTCCCATGGATAGCTAATGTGATGAGGAATTGCTTGAAGATCCAAGTGAGATACATCATCAAGATTATGCAACACCGTCTGTACCTATGATTCCCCGTAATAGTGCTCTAGTTCTCTGTAGGTCAATTAGAATATCTCAATGTCCTGATAGGTATGGATTCTTTGGCTTGACTAGCCAATTAGATGGTGATCCAACAACATACACAGAAGCGATGTATGACATCGACTCGGATAAGTGGCTTGAGGCCATAAAATCTGAAATGGACTCGTTGGTTCGAATCAAGTTTGGACTCTCGTGCACCCACCTAATGGTGTTAAGCTAGTTGGTTGCATATGGGTATACAAACATAAGCTTGGATCTAGCGGGGAGGTTACTGCCTTTAAGGCCAGGTTCGTGGCAAAAAGATACACTCAACGACTTGGGGTCAACTTTGAGAAAAATTATTCGCCCGTGTCAATGGCTAAGTCCGTTAGTATACTGCTTGCCATAGCAGTGTGGTAAGACTATCAAATATTGCAGATGGACGTTAAAACGACCTTCTTGAATGATTTCATCAAGTAAGTGATCTGCATGGATCAGCTAGAAGGTTTCACCTCTTGTGTAGAAAAATAGAAAGTTTGTCATCTCCAGAGGTACATCTCTGGCCTCAAACAAGCTTTCTGTTGCTGGAACATGCATTTTAAAGAAGTCATGCGGGATTTCATCAAAAATGAATCTGATCCAAGAAGATTAGAGGGAGCTCGGTTATGTACCCTCTACTTTATGTTGACAATTTGTTGCTCATTGGGAATGATGTCATAGTATTAGGAAACATAAAAGCATGGTTGTCCACTTAATTTTCCATGAAGGATATGGGTGAGGCTTCCTACATACTTGGCATCAAGATCTACAGGGATAGATCTAAAAGGATGTTAAGATTAACTCAATCCTTGTACATTGAGAAAGTCTTGAAGAGATTCAAGATGGAAAACTCAAAACAAGTATTCCTTCCAATGAGGAATGAGATTAAGTTGTCCAATAAACTATCTCCCAAGACTGATTAGGAACTTAAATGGATGTCAAACATTCTCTACAATTCACCCTTGGGCAATATTTAGTACGACGTCTAATGTACTAGACCTAATTCGCATACGCTTTAAGCGTAACTAGCAAATATCAGGTGTGTGCTGGTGAAGCACACTGGAGTGCGGTCAAGACCATACTTATGTACCTGAAAAGGACTAAACATATGTTCTTGATTATAGTGGAGGTTAATTTATATTGGAAGACTACAACGATGCTAACTTTCACTCAGACATAATGATGCCAACTCTCGATCAGGTTTTGTATTCAAGCTAAATGGTGGTGCGGTTACTTGAAAAAGTTACAAGCAAGCTACCACAACAAATTCCTGTTGGAACAGGTCACCAAAAAACCAATTAGATTTGCTGTTTTCAGATCCATTCAAGCAATCGTTATTTAAACAATGTTTTCCCAACGAATATGAAAAGTATTCGTTCTGGCACATGTATTTGTTGTGCTTAGTAAATTACATGAAGCATTGCTTTCACATTACAACAGATGCCCACAAACCACTTTGTAACCCATGTAGTTGGCGTTTATGAAATTTCTGTGGGTTAGTTGATAAGGTGGTAAACTGACTGAACTGATTCTCGGGGACCGTCATATGAAAGCCTTAGAGGCTTGGTCGGTATGACTTGAGTCCACGGCTTTGATAGTATGGGAGTAGTCCTCAGACTTAAGGAATCACAACAGTCACGTGCATGCGATGACTATATCTTTGAATTGTGCGAGAGATGATCGTGTCTGAGGCATGGTCATCATAAGCCATGTCCACTGCAGTCAAAGTATGTAGAGAGGACAATGAGTTCTAACAAGAGGATCTATCCCTTGTCAAAACGTGACAAAAGTATCTTCGATGCACTTGGAGATTCGTTACGCTCTATAAACCTGTGGTCATAGTCATTGGTCGAACAGGAAACGAGGTTCCTATGTCGAGCGATTTTGCATAACGCAATCTCAAGTATTAAGCATAGACGCCTAGTCAAAAAGTAGAGCCGACACCAAATTTCATGCACTAGACTAAGGACACGAGATGGTAGACGGAAGGACAACACCCGTATGGACTTGAGCACCTAAAAGTTCACATGGGTATTCGCCTAGTCTCTATTGGCATGGATTGTTGCTAGACAGCAACCTATGGTGATGGGCAAGGATTGATTGAGAATTATTAATTAAATTTGATTAATAATAGTGTTTGACACTAGCCCAAGTCTAGCTCAAAGGTGAACGTAAAGAGTCAAACACAAATCACCAAGAAGGGACAAGGAATTAATTGGGAATTAATTCGATAATTAATTGGATTACTTATAAATGAGAGGGATCCATTGGATGGAAGAGCCTAAAAATAAATAAATAGGATTCATTTATATTGGGAGTTGGACTTATTAATTAATGAAAGCTTATTGGGCTCATGTATTTAATTGGATTAAATATATGGCGGGCTTAATTAGGTGAATTTTAATTAAATTAGATTAAATAAAAATTAATTGAGCCTTCTATTTTTTTTTTAATAAAATCAGCCATTGCAACCCTAATTAAGTTATTGGAAAATCTAGAAAAGGAAATTATTGACTAACAATTTCACTTTTGAAAAGTGCTATATTAGTCATCCTTGATTTGGGATAAAGGATTTATTATATTTTGGATTGTATAATGAACCTAGACTCATTCTATTACATCCATACGAGGTATATTTCTGTATATTAGTTATTTGGAAAAAACAAAATCCTACCATAGAAGCTCCTAATTCGGCCACCTCTCTCACAAGCACACTTGGTGTGTTCTTTCTGCCTAATTTTCTTCTAGGGAAGAGAAATGAGAGATCCCATATTCTGGTGTGGTGTGAACATGTCTTTAGACAGCTTCTGCGTTGAATCTCATGTGAATGGATCAACGAAATAGTGCTTGAAACAAATCAAGAAAAAGGTAATCTTCGATTTACGTTTCTTCCACTTATTGTTTTGATATTACCATAAGCCCCATTTAGTTTTATTGTTGTTATTATTAACTACATCGGATGCCCGAGAACTCCAAGGGTCACACCTTGGAGTCATTATTTTATTACGTTTAGGTTTTAACTTACAAACTTTATAGTACCGCTTTTGCTTGCTGGTTTCCAGGTCGATCCACTCGAATTTGTTTTCCTTTCAAGTGGTATTAGAGCCCGGTTCGATGTAGGGGCTATGTATTTATGTGAATAAGCATGATAATATGATTTTATTGCTTTTGAAGGATGATATTTATTTTTTTTCTTATTCTTGAATTATTATATGAGAAAATCAACATGTTTAGTTTTTACAATTTTGAATGATTTAAGTATTTTAAGAAAATTGAATTTTTTAGTAAAAATACTTGGTTTTAGTTTTAGTTTAATTTGTGAAAAAAAAAATAGTGTTGTAGTAGTGCACTGCCGATCGGCATTGTACAGCATGCGCGCGTGAGCAACAGCTTGCACACAGCCTGGATAGCGCGGGCCCTGCGTGCAGGCAGTGCGGCTACTGCTCCAGTTGACGGCCGACGTCTGGGCTATTTTTCGTCATTTTTTCAAAAAATTAGATTTTTTAATTTCTGCACATTTTTTGAAAAATATTAATTTTTGCTGATTTAATTTTGGAATAAATTATATTTTTTAGAATTTAAATTGCTTTAAGTAATATGGTTGATTTGCGTGCATTAGATGCATGGGGTTTATCATCCCTTTGAATTAAAAATTTTAAACTTATTGTTTTCTACATATAATTTTTTGTCATGATATTGGATATCACGGTATTTTCTTGAGATTTTTATTTTCTTATCTAGCATGCTTAATTGATATTATGTGCTAGTTGAATATGGATGTATGATCTCGGAGCCCTAGATCGCATGTATGTCTTTGAATTTTATTGGGTGGGCCCATGTGCCCTTGTGATTTATTTTCTTCCTCCTTCTTGCTCTTAGCCTTGGAATAGTAAAGTTTGCTATCTCCCTCCTAATATACTCCCTCCGACCTCTGATTGGGGTTTCTTATTAAATTATAATGAGAGTGGTATAGAATATTTTGGTGAGGTAAATACTTTAATTGAGGCCATGGAAGAAGGTCCACGGAGGAGGAGGCCTATGGAGAAGGCGACCCACGAAGATATTACAAGGCCCATCTATATGTTGAAGGGTAAAACATTTTTTGTAATAGCATAGGACCACCTTAGACAGTCCTTAGACTCACTGCGGGCTAAGTGGGTCACATAAGTTGGGCTCGTGATTATCCAACAGGGGTATGCTAGGTTTCATTGCCTGCGATGCATTTACCTAATGCTTTAAATATTTAATATTTATGCATGCAATGCTATTTTGTGATGAGCTCTCGATCAAACAACTCAATATTAACTCTCACTTGGTTGGACCAAGTCAAAGCTTTAGGGTATAAAATGCACTTGCATCAAAATGATTTGATTTGCCCAACGTTTCCATCAACAGTAATGTGGTAAGGAAGTTGTCCCTACCTATGTGTGCTCTCACGAGTTGTGGCACATTTGGACTAGAGGCAAGCTGCACCATTATTGTGAACAAAGGAATACACTGATTGTTTCCCTGTCTCACGAGTTGTGGGGGCGACAATTGAGGTGTGACTTAATTGATGGGTTGAAACAAACACGAATTAAAATATTATGCCCGTAAATGGACTTGGAGGCATTTCGATCTGTCCAATCCATCCATAGCAATATCCTGAATAAGGTACCACTATCCAAATATGGTCTCATGAGTCGTGACATATTTGGAATAGAAGGCAAGCTTTAATATTATTATGAACAAAGGAATATGCTGGTTGTTTCCCTGTCTCACGAGTCGTGGGGGGCGATAATTGAGGTATGATTTGGTTGATAGGTCGAGTTTAACACAACATAACATGATTCGCTTAGTGTCTTCCGGATCAGATGAAGAGGTGAGGAAAAAAATATCTTGGGAATCTCATGAAATGAGAATGGCATCGGTTGCCTCCCACAATGCTTTTTCCATGTGAATTATAAAAGCGGAAAATGGTAAATTATTTTTTTGGACCCAAGACGACTACAAAAGGATTTATTGAAACCCCACTTGAGAGTGGTGGGTTTTTATGAAATAGTGGGAGAAGTTAACGACTAAAAGTTTGAGTCTTTACTCAAACCCAATATTGATAATCTGCTTATTTTACTTTGCGTTTAGAATGAATATCTTAGATACAATTTTTTATTTTCTTTATTTTTGAGATTTATTTAATGGAATACAGTCGATTAAAGTTTGAATGTGAAAATCGAAGGATTGTCCTCGATTACCGAACTTGCATATGTCATGCAAAAGCCACTTCCATGGGACATGCGAAAGGAGTCCTTGTTTCAGGAATGCTTGACACTAAGGATTAAAGCATAAGGACAATCGCAAGGTCTGCAGTATCATACCTGCTTCTATCATCCATGAGCAGTATGAGAGGCCTGACGTTGTTCGTTCAATAAATGCTCCACATAGATCATATTTATGTGGCACCAAACTGGCATATTGGATATGCCATGACAAAAGCAGTTTTGTGAAGCCAAAATGACTGAAGGTTGTCTGTACACAAACATTGGGCTAAGATGCAATCCCTTGTGGAGAAGCTCTAAGACCCCAATGTTGATTTTAAAAGGAATGTACTTCATCCCTCCTTCATCCTATTTATCATAAACTCTAAATGGGCTTGAGAAAACCATTTCATCAGTTGATAAAATGGTTGGATCAATACAAGAAAACTATTGAAGAATCTGCACAGACGGTATTGGATTTGGAGGCTACAACCTGAAAAGCAAAATGCAAGGGAGCCGGACATCGAATTAGAGAGAAGGACGAAGCAAATTCAGCCTCTTCAAGCGATTTGAGTGCTCCTGTCACCTTAATGAACGAATGTAAAAGGAAATATGGGATAATGATTCGACAGTCAAAATTTATTTATGGTGTTTACATATATTTGCCAAAGGGCATTAGAAGAGGGAGTATCGTGAACTCCCCTTCACCCAAACCATGGCATTTCTCGAGCAAATATGATTACTTTCATATTCCCAAGTGTTAGACACTTGCTCTCAAAATGCAGTTATGGAAATGGTTCACAGAAATGAAAATGAATAGAACTCTAAGACAAGTACACTTAGCTAAGCAATGTCTAGGCCATTACTGCAAAAGCAATAGGACTAAATAAACTTATCTAATAGTATTCATGTCGAAATAGCATACGATTATGTAACCCAGCATGATCAAGTCGTTAGTTAATTATTAGACAAATTGGACTACAAACTTGATCAGTAAAAGAATTTTTCGAGTCTGCTGAGTTATTAAATTGTCGTACTACATAATTAGATTATGAACACTCAAAACAAATGACTAAAACGGATGATCAAGAACATAACTTACAGAAAATGACATGCATGAACTAGGCCATATCCCTCTAGTTAGGATAAATAGGTTTATAAATTCAAAGAGTCTAGCAATAGATGATTTGAGTTTACTAACTTATGAATCCTTTCTATGAAGGAAGAAAGCCATGAAAGCACTTTGTGGAACAAAGAATGATTTTCAAAAATAATCTATTGGATTGGATCCAGACACTATACTTAATATGGTTTGGCAATCCTTTGTCGTACAAAAGTATTGAGTATGAGGAATGGTCCTGCATACATTAAGGACTAGTAAGAGGAAAATTAGACTCAAAATCTAATTTATATAGGTTCGTTAAGGACTTAATACAAACATCACTTTTAATCGGAACTTAACTGAACATATCTAACTTCTCCAAAGGATAGTCAGAAAACTCCAGTTACCTGAAAGGTTCGAGTTTCTAAAATTGGACAAGAGGAAACGATGTAGGACATCTATCCAGATAAATGGCTTGGAGCCATAAAATCTGCTATGGAGTTCAAACTAAGTTTGGATGCCCTACAAGGTGCAAAGTCAATGGGAGCCCAATTGTGTTCCTAGTATTTTAGAAGTTCAGAATGTCTCGATCTTTTGGAATAATATAAAGATGTCTTGGAAGTCTAAAACACTAACATTGTTTATCAAATTTTTCATAATACGAATTGGATTTTTATCTAAGGATAAGCTATCCATGATTCAATCATTGTAGACTGATGATTAGCTTAGATATTTGATATCCCCTACGTCTTCATTGTAAGTGGCAAGGAATGCTATTGGATGCATTAAGCCTCATGTTGCTCATGCTTTTTAAGCATCAAAACGTATATCGAGTGTGCACCGACGAGGCAACAGACAGCTGTTGAAGGGCTATCTTTAATACTTGAATAAGGATTAAAGAAGAGATCTTGACACACATTAATGGAGGTTGATTTTGGAAGGCTATAGCAATAGTAGCTTCTAACATCATATGAATAATATTTAATCTCAAAAGTGAATGCACATTCGAGGTTTAATGATAATGTGGTAATACTGGAAAGGTTCCAAGTGGAATATCAGAAGGAACCTAATCATGAAAAATTGAATGTATGCTTTAAAAGCTAGGTTCCAAGTGGAATATCAGAAGGAACCTAATCATGAAAAATTGAATGTATGGCAAACTTTAAAAGCTATATTGGAAAAAGGTTAGGACCAACAAACAATGCTCAATTATTGGGTGTTCTACCTAGTATAGTCGCGCCGGTAGTCACCTTGGAGGATGAAAACAGGGATATGGCACAATGTATAAGGCCCGAGATCTCGTCACAGGTTTAAGGAATAATCTTAGTCACCATCATCTGCTAGGAGCGATGATAGGAAGATGTAACATGCGGTTGGACCGCAGAACATCGGCAAAAACGAGAGTAGACCCATAAGACCTAGCCAGTATCGCAGATTGGTCATAATCAGATTAATCTAAAAATATGAGTAATTCGCTTTAAGGTCAAGTGGAAAATTGTTAGAATAGGTGACCAAAAAGCCAATTAGATTGGCGGTTTTGAGAACCATTGAAGCAATCTTTATTTAAGCAATATTTTCCTCACAAATATAATAAGTATTTACCTTTGGCGCATGTAACTATTGTGCTTACCAAATTACATCAACTACAGCTTTGACGTCACAACACATGCCCATAGACCACTTTGTAACCTACGTAGTTGTGGCTATGAAAGCAACCTCTGTGGGTTGGTCTGAAATGTTCCAAGTCGAAGACCTCGAATCTTGGCATTGAGAGTCCTACTGAGACCTGCACTGAGTATTGCATTCATTGGATGAGTGCCGCGTTTCATCAGCGAGAGGCGTTAGACGTCTATGAAATTTCAGTAGGTTAGTTGACAAGGTGGTCAGCTGACTGAACTATCTCGCGGGGATCATCATGTGGAAGCCTAAGATGCTTGGTCAGAATAACTTAAGTCCCTGGCTCCAATAGTACAGGAGTAGTCCTTAGAATTGAGGAATCACGGTAGTCACGTGCATGCGATGACTGCATCTTGGATTAGTACATCCATACAAGGTATATATAAGTATATTAGTTATTTTCAATAACTAATGAAAACATAACACAAAAAAGATCCTACTCCTAATTCGGCCGCCTCTCTCACAAGCACACTTGGTGTGTTCTTTCTCCCTAATTTTCTTCAAGCAGAGAGAACTTGGGGCTCTCATCTTCCGTTGTGATGTATACGTGTCTTTAGAGGGATTCTACGTTGAACTCTCATGTGAACTTTGAAACAAATCAAGAGAAATGTATTCCTTGATTTATGTTTTTTGCACTTCTTGTATTAATTTTACTCAAAGCCCCGTTTAATTTTATTTTTGTTATTACTAACTACATCGAACGCTCGGGAATTCCAAGGGTACATCCCTTGGAATCATAGTTTTATTACGTTTTGGTTTTAATTTATGAATTTTATATTACCGCTTCTACTTGCGAGTTTCCAGGCCGATCCACTCACATTTTTGTTGCTTTAAGTTCCACCACGTATGTTGAAAACATTGCAACTTTACAAGCAGCTAAGGAAGCAGTTTGGATGCAAAACTACATCCGCGACTTGGGTGTATCGCCTAGCATTGCTAAGATAGTTATCTTCTGTGATAACAACGAGGCAGTAGCATAAGCAAAGGAACCGAGATCTCATCACCGTTTCAAACACATTCTTAGATGCTACTATCTACTTTGAGAGATGGTGAGCAGAGGTGACGTGCGGATGACCGAGTCAACTCAGCACAAAACACAGTAGATCTACTGACTAAACCGGTGTCGCAAATTACTCATACTCAACATCTTGGTAAGATAGGTTTAAGGCTGATGGGTGATTGGCCTTAGGTCAAGTGGGAGACTATTTGAATAAATGACCAAAAAGCCGCCTAGTTGTATTTTATTCTAACAATTAATCGATATTATGTAGTATTATTTTTAAGTAAATAAAATGAGTACTCGCCTATTTTGCCATCTACTTTTTTGTTTTCATTTTGTATGTTTCCAGTTTCTTGAACATCACGACAAAGCCCATAGAGCACTTGACAACCATGCGTTTAGGCCGCGCATTGGATGGTGGTCAAGAAACCAACTCCCAAAAGATTGGGTCTGAAACGTTGCAAGTCGAATACTTTTTGAATGGGCATCGAGAGTCCTATGGAGACTTGAATTAAGAGTCGCATTCAATTTGTTAGTACCGCATTTCATCGGTGACAGACGCGGGGCGTCTATGCGCTGTTGGTGTGTTGATTGACTAGGTGGAATCAACTGAACCGACTGGCAGGATCGTCTTATGGAAGCCTCGGAGGCTTGGTCGGTTTAACTTGAATCCCCGACTTCTATAGTATGAGAGTAGTCCTCAGACTTGAAGAATCATGGCAGTCAAGTGCATACGATGACAATGTCTTGTATCTGCGCAAGAGGTGATTGTGTCATAGACATGATCATCTTAAGGCTTACCCAGTGCAGTCAGAGTATGTAGCAAGGACGGTGAGTTCCAAGAAGAGGATCCGTCCCCTGTGAGTATGGGATAGAAGTATCTCCTATGCATTTGGGGATGCATTCATGCTCTATAGCCACAGTCCTTGATCGAATAGGAAAAAGAGGTTCCCATGTCGAGAAACTTGGTGTAATGCGATCTCATGTATTAACCATAGACGCCTAGTCCATTATGGGAACCGACACCTAATTCGATGACCTAGAATAAAGCCGAGAGATGGTAGATAGTAGACGGAAGGACGTATCGGCGGACTAGAGAGCTTACATGGTCACACAAAAATTTACTTAATCTCTAGTGCCATAAACCGTTGCTAGACGACCACCCATGGTGATGGGCTTTCTTGATTAAGGGTTAGCTAGAATTATTAACTAAATTAAATTAAATTAATAATAGTGTTAGACTATAGCCCAAGTCTAGCTGAAAGGTGAACCTAAAGTGTCACACATAAATCACCGGAAAAAAACAAGGAATTCATTTTGAATTAATTCCACAGCTAAATGGATTACTTACAAAGAGAGATCAATTGGATGGATTAGACTCAAGCATATATTAATAACATTACTTTCTATTGGGCTCGTCCTTATTATTTAATAAATTGGATCTTATTAATTAATAAATACAATTTGGACTTATCTATTTAATTATATTAAACACAAGTTGGCTCAATTAAATGAATTATTATTAAAATTAGATTTAAAAATTCATTGGGCTTGTATTTTTCTTTGTAAAAATTGGTCAAGCCCACTAATTCTGAGCCCATGAAAATTCCATAGAAGGAAACAAAGGGCTAGAAAATTTTAATTTTGGAAAGTGCAATTCTAGCCATTATTGGGGATCTCTTTATTTGGAATAAAGAGAAATATATCTTGTAGATAAAAGAATGAATCTAGAAATATTTTTCATTAACATTACAAGATATAGATATATGTACATATATGATACATAATATTTAGGAAATATTTTACTATCACATTATTACACAACACAAAAGAGTCCCTTCCTTCCTCACCTACCTCTCGGCCGCCCCTCTCTCTCTTGCACTTGGAGTGATTTTTTCTCTTGTTCTCTTCTAGAAAAGAAAATAATGAGATTCCAATTCCAATGCGGTATGGACGAATTATAGGGTTCCAGTATTGGAGCCTCAAGTGAAGAACATTTCAACCGAACATCGGAAAAACGAAGGTATCGTTTTTCACCCATTCTATTTTTTGGGTTTTGTGATTCCACATTAGCCTCATTTCAACCAAACATCCGAGAACTCCAAGGTTACACCCCTTGAATTCATTATTTTATGTGTTTTAATTTTGTTATTATGCTTTTTATTCGCCGCTTCGCTAGCGTGTTCCTGGATCATACCACATGATCCTTCAACTGGTATCAATGTTGGAAATGGTGACCATAAAGACAATTAGATTGGCGGTTTTGGGAACCATTAAGCAATCTTTATTAGTGTAGCAAGCATTCATCTATGGAACCATGTGTTATTTGTGCTCACTATTTATGTTGAAAGGTATTTTAACGTCAGAACAAATGCCCACAAACTAATTGAATAACCCATTTAGTTGGACTGTGCATTGGATGGCAGCTACGAATTCAACTTCTCAGGGTTGGTCTGAAACGTTCATCGAGGACCTTGAGACTGGGCATCGAGAGTCCTATAAAGACTTGCACTAAGTATTGCATTCATTGGAAAAATATCGTGTTTGACCAGGGACAGTCATGGGATGTCTATGCAATTTTAGTGGATTAGTTGACAAGGTTGTTAACTGATTGAACTGACTCGTCGGAATCGTCATATTGAAGCCTTGGAGGCTTGGTCAGTATGACTTGAATTCCCAGCTCCGATAGTACATGATTAGTTATTGGACTTGAGGAATCATGGCAGTCGCATGCAAATGATGGCTATATCATGAATCTGTACTATGTCTTCGATTTGGTTATTACAAGCCTTATCCAGTGTAGTCGAATTATGGATTGAGAATGGTGGATTTCAAGATAGAATCTATCCCCTATCAGTATATGATGGATATATCTTCTACACGCTCTGAGATGGTTTAAACTCTCTAAGTCTATGGCCATAATAATTGGTTAAATAGGAAATAATTTCCTTTGTCGATCAATAGAGTATACATATCTCAAGTATTCTGCATAGTTTCTTAATCCAACATGAGAACCAATCCCCAATTCCATACCCTATACTAAGGTTCGGAGATGGTTGACGGAAGGACCGTACCTGTATGAAACTCGAGAGCCTAAATGTTCACGCCAACATTCACCTAGTCTCTAGTGCCATGGACCATTGCTAGACGGCCAACCATGGTGACGGGCGTTTCTGATTAATTGTTAATCGAAAATAATTAATGAAATTAGATTTAGTTAATTAATTATGTTGGACACAATGCCCAAGTCTAGTTGATGGTGAATCTAAAGAGTCAGACACAAATCAATATGGAATTGGTGGAATTAATTTAGAATTAATTCGAGAAGAAATTAATTAATTTAATTGGATTAAATTAATTCAAGGAGAATATATAAACGATTGGATCATTTATTTAATAATCTATTTGATAGGTTGCTAAAAAATTAATTAATTGGATTAACTAATTTTGGCTCAATTTATTAGGTTTGGCTTAATTAATTAATTGGATTAACTAATTTTGGATCAATTTATTAGGTTTAGCTTAATTAATTAATTGGATCAATTAATTAGTGTTTGGATTTAAATTTATTTAATTAGATTAAATAAATCTTTGGACTTTGTTGGGCTAAAATTAGTTTAATTAATTATTATCCAATGAACATTAGTTGAGCTTGATTTAATTTGATATAATTAAGCTTCGTGCATACTTGAAGTCCAACCCCATTTGAGGGAGGTTGGAGGAAGTTAAGGAGTTGAAACTCCTCACCATGATGAACATAATTGAGTGGTTAGTTCTTCATACTTGAAAGTTATATGCATGCGTGTGCATAGGTTGCATTGGAGGCAAAATTGATAGTTATTGAATTTTCAATTCAATTATATGTAATATAGAAAACTACACACAGATCAAGTATAACCATGAGATGAGCCACGAAATCTGCTCCTTTTCTCTCTCAAAGATATTCTCCTTTTTATTTTATATTGAATTGGTTTCATGTTAGAACATAAACAATCAGAAAACACTAAACAATAGTGTTAGTTTGGAGTTATTTTTGTTCTTGTTTTTTGTTCTATCTAGCATTAGAAAAGAACTACATCTATTCCATTTTTTGGTGTGGGCAACTTAGAGGAATTCTAGTTTGAATTCTAAAGTGAACGGAATGGGAGAACGTAAAGGGAACAACGCATGTTGCTGCTCAACTATAGAAATAAAAAGGTAAAGTTTCATGTTTTGTTTCTATGCTTTTTGTTTCATCCTCTAGCCACTTTTCCAGTATGTTTATTTTTCATTATTATGCTTTTGACAAACACCAAACACCACAGAATTTCAAAGGGAACATCCTTTTGAACCGTTTTAATTTTTTTTATTTCACCCTTCCGCCGCATTCCCGAGCCATACTCATTTATTCAATCAAAGCACAGTTCGATGCGGGGGCTGATGGTTATGTGATATTTGCATGTTAACATGCTTTCACGAATTTTGAAGCATGTTTTAACGCTTTTCGTTAAGTAATTTTGAAGCATGTGTTTTCTTTGTAAAATTAAGTTTTGTGATTGGATATCCTGGAGTATAATATTACATGGGATGTATATTAGGTGATGTATGGATGTTGATCATGGAGCCCACGACATCTTGTAAGTTTAAGTTTATGGTTGGGCTTGTATGCCCTTGTAATGTTTCTTCTTTCTCCCTCTCGTTTTTAACCTTAGAATAATGGGGCCTGCTATCTCCCTCCTTATGCACTCCCCGAAACTTCTGATTGGGGTTTCTTTTCATTTGTAATGGGAGTAGTATCGGAATTTTTTTTGTGAGGGTTTTTATTTTAAAGCTAGCCCATGGAGAAGAAGGTCCAAGTATAAGGAGGCCCACGAAGAAATTACAAGGCCCATCTACATGTTGATGGGTAAATTGCTTTGTAATAGCATAGGGCCACCTTAGACACACCATGGATTCACGGGCTCAGTAAGTCGCATAGGTAGCACTTGTGATCATCCCACAGGAGTATGCTTAATTATGTAGCATGTGGCAATTCCTTTATTGCTCTTTAGCATTTGATGTTCTGCATGCAATCAAATTATGTGATGAGGTCTCAGTCAAAACACTCAAACATTAACTCTTACTTGGTTGGACCAAGTTAAATATTAGGCCTAAAATGGACTTGGATCAAAATTGTCCTGATCTGACCAAGCCTTCCATCCACAAAATATGGTGAGGAAGCTACCGTTACGCAAGTGTGGTCTCATGAGTCCTGGCACAGTTGGAATAGAGGAAAGCTACAACATTGTTGTGAACAAACAACACGTCCATCATTTTCCTATCTCAGGAGTTGTGGGGGGCGACGACTGAGGTGTAATTTGGTCGATGGGTCGAGCCTAACATTGAGTAACATGATTCACTTGCAGTCCTCAAGATCATGTGAAGAGGTGAGGCAAAATATCTTGGGAATCTCATGGAATGAGAATAGCATAAGTTGAATCCCATGGGGCTTTTTCCATGTGAATAGTAAAAGCAGAGCATGGTAAACTGTTCTTGTGGATACCAAGCCCACTAGGAAATGACTTCCGAAAATCCTAATTGAGAGTGGTGGGCTTTAATATACATAGTGAGAGACTCAAAGACTAAAACACCATGTCTTGAACTTATTAATAATACTACTATCATAAGTCGAAATCTGTTTCACTTTTTATCGTATAACATGTTTAAGAACCCCTTAACACTAATAATGAAGACTAATAAATTTAATGGCATGAACTACGACAACTAGCTGGAAAATCTAACGATTATCCTAGGCTTCAAGAACCAGGCTATGTCCTCGACAAATCGCTTCCGGCGATGTTGCAGGAAGGGTCTTCGCCAGAAGAACGTGTGACGTTCGAGAAGTAGCATGAGGACAACAACAAGGTCGCAGTATCATATTAGCTTCGATGACCAATGACATCCAAAAGCAATATGTTAGGCTGGAAAACGTTCCCTCGATAATGCTTCACATGATCGAAATTTGTACAATTCCTGATAGGAATAATAGATATTAAAATATATTTTAGGACAAGTTGACTGAAGGATCTTCTATGCAAAGTCATGCAATCAAGATGCTATCTCTCGTGTAGAAGCAAGAAGACCTCAAAACTGGGCTTGATAATGACACGTAAATCAATGTAGTTCTCCAATCACTTCCTGCCTCCTATGACCCGCTTATCATAAACTACAACATGAATTGAAATAAAAAGTCTATTAATGAGTTAATTAATATGCGGGTCTAATATGAGGCAATGACCTACAAGTCTGCACGAATATTACTAATAGGAGAGGCTTCGAAAGGCAAGAGGGCCGAGCGCTGGAAGAGGAAGAAGGAAAAGCAAAAGCTGTCGCAGCCACTGCTAGCGCTCCAAGCGCCCCTGTTGCTCTGGTCGAAAAGAATAAAGGGAAAGGGAAGAACGGCGATTCACAGCGGGTCGAGGGCAAATCATGTTTCCATTCATTGCCGAGAAAAGGGGCATTGCAAGAGGGAGTACCCATAACTTCTCTCCAACACAGGTATGTTTGTATTGAAGTAAATTTGATAACTAATTCTGCTTCTTGGGTATTGCATACTAGCTGTGGAGCTCACATCTGCAATGATTTGCAGGTGTTGGAAAGAACCAGAAGACTAAATAAGGTTGAGATGATCCAAGGCTCGGTGATGACAAGGTCGTTGCTGCAGAATCGGTGGGATCTCTCAACTTAGGTATTAGTGATCATATTAGGATAGTATTAAAGAATCGTTATTATGTACCAATCATGATCAAAAATATTATTTTCGTTCTTGTTTGAGACAATGATGGTTATGCATTTAAGATTAATAAAAATAGTTTTTTATTTGATGATTGATAATAACCATCATCTGCACGGTACATTAACGAACGGTTTTAACATTTTCCAACAGATAAATTGTATTATAACTGCCTAACACAAACAAAAATTAGATAATCATGAAAATGCATAGAGTTTGCATGTAAGGTTAGGTCATATAAACATAGAAAGGATGAGGAAGTTGGTGGAATCAAGGAGTCTAGAGGTAGATGACTTGGGTAAACTATCAACTTGCGAGTCTTGTCTAAAAGGGAAAATGACCATGAAAATTTTTGCTTGTCATGCCTGCCACTGGTCTGTTGGGCTTAATCCACACAGACATCTGTGGAACAATAAATACTCCGGCTAAAAGAGGATAGTCGTACTTCATAACCTTTACCTATAATCACTCACGGTATGGTTATGTTTAGCTGATGAGATACAAGATAAAGGCATTTGGAATATTTAAGTAATTCAGACTTGAAGTAGATAATCAAACTAGCCATAAGATCAAAGCCTTTCAGTCAAACTGAGGTGGGGAATATTCAAGTGGTGAGTTCATGAATTATTTAACAAAGAATGGAATTCTCTCTCAATGGACTCCTCCTAGAACGCCACAGCTTAACGGCGTGGCCGAAAGGAGAAGTTGAACCCTGTTGGACATGGTTCAATATATGAAGAGTTTTACTGAATTGCCCCTATCCTTTTGGGGATACGCTTTTGAGACAGCGGCCAAGTTCCTCAACATGGCACCGTCCAAAGCTGTACCCCAGACGCTATATAAGATATGGCACAGTTATGGTAAGAAAATATATCAAAACATAAGGTAAAAAAGAAAAAGACAAGTTTTGCTGAGCATGATTTTTACAGCCTCAACAAGGAGTTCGACATAAATTTATTTTAAAATATTTATCAAATAAATAAAACTGAATCTCTTGTTGAACCCTAATTACGGAAATTTTTTTTTAATATATTCAAATTTAAATATTTATTTTTTAAAACTTAGACAGAAAAGAAAATTAATTAAAAACAAATTGGAGAAATAAAAAGAAAAATAATTCAATATGTACCTGAGGCTCCACTAAACTTGCCCACAGAGCACAAGAGATGGGATCCGGCGATAGCACACTGGAATCTTCACAAGGCGAATTCGAATTTGGGTCAGATGAATAATCCAGCCAAAATCTTCAGTGTATGTTCTTGAAGAATTCTGTTGGCAAATTATACACGATGATGAATTAACAAATCGATTCACAAAAGGAATTAAAGAAGGAAAAAGAAAGAATCAAATGCTTGAGAAAAGGATTTGCCTGCATAGAATTCATCTTACACTGGAATCAAATGCTTGAGAAAAGGAAAAAGGAGTTGTCTCCATAGAATTCATCTTACATTTCTGGAGTTTTCCGCCATTTTTTGGCTACCGAAGGATTCAGATGTAACGTTCGTAGGGCTCTCTAACTGTAGTACTTTATGGACTTGAACAGTGTTCTATAGTGAGTGTGTTGAGGGAGAAAAGGCGTGAGCAAATGTAAAGTGTGAGTGGTTGAGTGAGATAGTGTGCATAAATGTTGTATGCGTATGTGTGAGTGTTTCAAAAAACAAAGCTCGACGGGATGTAGCAGAAGCCTCGAATGTTACGTTCTGTCTTTTTCTGATAATATTTTCCTATTAATTTCTTCTTTTTTGGTTTGCCTTTACTTAATATTATGTAATAATTAGACAGAAAGCATTTTTAGAAAGAAATGTATATATTGATGCTAGAATACAATATAATTAATTATTTTCTATATTAGATTCCTCCAATAAAGGCAAAAAAAAAAAAAAGAGATAATATTTATGAAAATCAATTAAAGAGTTCATCAATATGTACATATTATTATATTGTAATCAACCATTTGTCTTTACAAAATTCTTTATATACAACTCCAGTTTTTGAGTAAAATTGAAAAACTTAAAGTAGGATGAAGTAAAAATTGACACTCAAAAATGAAAAACTAATCATGTATACCTTTCTTGCAAGTTCAATCATTTTTTGCGTTCATTGAAATTTGACAATACTTTTAACTAAGGATCTATTGAAATTTGGTTTCAGAGGCTGGATATATTGAAAGAAATATATGTGGTGGGGTGTTTTAATCTGAAAAATGTAATTAATGGTTTGGTATATAAAGATAGGTACAGATTAATGTCACTTGATTCATAATTTTAGTGACTTTGAGAATTGGATTTCATTGATGAACTGTAGTCTAGTAATTTATGTTTGGAATTGAATTGCAATTATATTAACGTTATGCAGATAAACGAATGTGTGTAAGAATTTTTTGCACCAATTTATTTGGTTCTTTGCCACCACAGAACATATCACTTTCAAATATTTTGAAAAGAAAAATCAATTGACACTTTTGAATCCATTAATCACAATATATATATATATATACATATATATAATAGAAACTTCAAAAAACAAAAAGAAAAATAAAGACTAGAGGGTTGGATATTACAAAAAATAAAGCACCTTCTAGAATATCTAACCATCTAGGGTTGACCATCCTCTAGCAGCTTTTGGAACGTCTTCTGCAAAACAAACAAAACTATTAACACTTTTAAGCAAGAACTAATTTTTTTTTAAAAATAATAATATTAATACTGTAGCTACTTACCTCCACCTCCAATGCCCTCCGCCCGTTCCAGCCACTATTCACTTTTTTCTTGTAGCACCTCTCCAATAATTCCTTCTGCTTTGCTTCCTACAGAAGTAAAAACATTTAGCATCTTATTTATAAAATAATGGTAAAGCATTTAAAATACTATTATTTACTTACCAACTTTCTCTTGTGCATGCCGATAGAGGAAGATCCTCCCCCCCTCCCAAGATACACAATTGAGGACACCATGGAGTTTGGCGCCCGGTTCGCCTTCTATAAGGACTCCCGCTAGAAGTCGACTCTGGCCCAGTACGTCTGGAGCTGGAGCCAAACTTTGTTGGCCAGTCAGAGTGGCCTGACCAGGCTTGACAGGGCAATGGAAAGTATCTTCCAGATTTACTTATTGGTCAACATGTGGGACACACAGAACATGGACTCATCCTTGCAGTCCCACCAGTAGGTCATCTACAATAATAAAATTAAAGAAAATGTTAGAAAATTTCATTAAATAATTAGATTATTGCATAAAACCAAATTAATTAAAAATTGATTACCTTCATGCTCTCAAACCACAAATTCTGGTAGTATTCCGGCACCTACCTCAGATATGACGACGGGTGGGGAAAGTGTCCCCATCACCACTTGATGAGCTCGTAAAATCGGGGGTAAGATCTAAAAGGACATGCTATATTAGACATTTTCAATATAAAATAATACTAAAAAAAATTGATAAACAAATTTACCTTGCGTCATCGAGGTTGATGTACTGTGTGCGCTGATGGTGGGGGGACTGATAGTAGTGGTGGAGCAGTCGGGGTGGCAGACTGGTGTATCGTCTCATCAGCTGCCGGTGCAACTCTAGATGCTCCAGCATCATCTGGAGTCTGCGAGGCGGGAGACGGTGTGATCGTGTCAGGTGGTGTGGGTGGTCGAAGAACTGCTTCCCCAACTTGGTAAGCATCGGACAAAACTTGTAGAAGTGGCGGGCCACGACCATGACCTCTTGCTCGACCACGTCGTATAGGAGGCGTACCACTAAACATGATCCAAATAAATTATTGAGAAGTATTAGTCTAATTTTTACGATTATTCACATTAATATGTAAATAAAAAAGAATATACTAATTCTTACACATCGAAAAAATTATCATGAAGTTATGATTATTGTACTCTCAGTTATTTAAAAATATATAATTCTCTTGTGCACATATACAAATGGGCCAAGTATTGCTTTAAGCTTATTTAGCCTATCACATGAACTTTTTATTGTAGTATTCGTTATATTTATCCATTTAAATCTATCAACACTATCTTTTGTTGACAGATGAAGATGGATAAACATAACAAATTTTATTGCCAAAATTGAATTGATGGGCTAACAAGATTAAAGGCATGCGTGATCTGTTTGTACACTGTTTCCAAAGAAATATACATTTTTGAATAATTATGATCTGTTTGTACACTGTTTCCAAAGAAATATACATTTTTGAATAATTATTAATTATTGAAAATATTGTTCCCAATTTGTTTTCTATTTCTAATGATTATGTAATTGTACTTTAATTTGAAATATTACCTTAATATTGTTATTGTTGACATTATTTTGTAAATAATATTATTATCGGGATTATTGGTCTAATTTTGTGATTATTGAGATAGTTGACATTGTTATGAAAATAATGTTATTACTGGGAATATTAGCCTATCTTTTGTGATTGTTGACAATATTATGTAAAAGTATTATTATTGGAAAAATTGGTCTAATTTTTTATTATTGACATTATTATGTAAAAATGTTATTATTATCAGGAATATTGGTGTAATTTTTGTGATTATTTACATTACTATTTAAAAAGATTATTATTGGAAATATTGATCTATTTTTTTTTTTTTTTTACATTATTATTTAAATAATTTTATTATTGGGATTTACTATTGGTCTAATTTTTGTGATTGTTTACATTATGATGTAAAAATTATTTTATTGGAAATATTAGTCCAATATTTTTGATTATTTACATTATTATTTAAATAACTTTACTATTCGGATTATATATTGGTCCAATTTTTTTTTTGGTTATTTACATTATAATGTAAAAAATTAGCCTATTTATAAAATAAATTACACATGTATACGGAATATTGGTGTAATTTTTGTGATTATTTACATTACTATTTAAAAAGATTATTATTGGAAATATTGATCTATTTTTTTTATTATTTACATTATTATTTAAATAATTTTATTATTGGGATTTACTATTGGTCTAATTTTTGTGATTGTTTACATTATGATGTAAAAATTATTTTATTGGAAATATTAGTCCAATATTTTTGATTATTACATTATTAATTTACATTATTATTTAAATAACTTTACTATTCGGATTATATATTGGTCCAATTTTTTTTTTGGTTATTTACATTATAATGTAAAAAATTAGCCTATTTATAAAATAAATTACACATGTATACAATAAATTTGGCAAAAAATTTAAGCAATATAATATAATACACATAAGAATTGCATAAAGGGAAAAATTTTCAAATTCAAAGGAGACTAGTAATTAATCTCTTTCTTTCATATGATTTGACCAATTATAAATTCTTAATTTGAATATTTGAAGTATTTAACAACAAAGAAAAAGTAAAAGAAGGAAAAATTAAAAAATTCTACTTATTGAAATTAGTTAGTGCATATCTTCATATAGAATGTTACAGTAAATTGCACAAATAATTACACTATACAATTACTAAATTACACAATAATTGCATAAATTACATAACTATACAATTAATTTTGGAAAATTACACAAAATTTCTACAATTGCAGAAATTACATAAAATAAATTTCTATAATTGCAGAAATCTTATACAACTAAATATTTCTATATTTGCAAAACTTACATAAAATAACTTTTTTACAGAATTTTTTTAAAAATAAAAAAAAATTGACAGAGAATTTTTAAAAATAAAAAAAAATTAAGAGAAAATTATGAAAATAACAAAAAATATACAAAAATTTGGAGAATTACATAAAATTTACAAATTTTTTTTAGATTTTCAAAAATCAATAGAAAATTATTAAAATTACCAAAAATTATGAAATTTTTTATAATTTCATAACTGTATAAATTTTTTTAAAAATTACAGCAAAATTAGGTAATTATTTTAAAATTTCGGAAAGTTTTTTAAAATATTTTATTTTACACCAAAAAATTAAGAAAATAAAAAATATATGAAAAATTGTCCCAAACATGTTAATGATCAGAAAAAGTAGACTATAAATTAGTTATGGTCATTGGAACATATAATGCTATGAATTAAATTGATACATGTTCAGAAGATCAAATATATTTATATATATAAGACTGTTAATCTTACGTAGATTTAAGTAACATCTTATATTGTTGTATTGGATTGTCTAATCAGACCGTTAAAATTTTTGTCAAACTGCTGGATAGTATTAAATCGATAAAATGCTACATTCTATGAAGCTTTTTACATTTTTGTTATATGGATACTAAGATATCGTATCTAATACACAATCGATGAGGTTGAAAAAATGATGGAACTGTCCATCAGATAATTTGATTTTAGATCAGACCACTAGATATGTTCACATATGAAAAGTATTGTTATGAGTTTAAATTTGGAATTAATCAAGGTCCTTGATATTGAGACATTGTAATTGGGAAGTGAAAGAGCAATCTATGGGCATATTTAGGGACGATGATTGGAACACATTTCGAAACGTTTTTTTAATAATTTAAGAAAAAGATATTTTATACATTTACGAACGGTTTTATTTAAATTTCGTATTTCGCAACGGTCAAATATTAAATAACCGTTCCTAGGTTTGATTTTTCCTCCAGTTTTCTTTTGGTGCGAAACTCAATTTGTTGTAACTTATTTTGGAACGGTCAAAATAAATTAACGGGTCTTATATGTTAATTTTTCTTCCATTTTATTTAGGACATTGTAATATATTGAATGGTTAATTTTATTAATGTCGGTTCAAAGTTGGAAATGGCTTTGGATCGACTTCCCAATTTTTTGACCGTTCCTAAACAGAAAAAAATGTGTTTTGTTTTTTAACAAAAAAATTATTGGTATGGACAAATAGTTTGGAAATTGTACTTCTAAATTAGCTGGTAAACTATTTTTATAAATTATTATCAGTAATTTTTTAATTTATACAGAAAACAGTAAATGTCAATCAGAATAATTGTCTTTTTCAGTCTCGTAATCCTCATCAAAGCTATCCTCGTCAGACTCGTCATCCAATTTAAAGTTCCCCGATCGGGATGTGCCTGCTCCCTTTTGATTAGCAATAGAATGGTCAATGGCTAATTGTATACCATTTGTGCATGCAGGTCATAATTATAATTGTCTGTCACAAATTGTGGAGTAAGTATTGTCTCAACGTATTTAAGTGCAATGTCGGTCCCATCGAGAGTCAGGTTATATATGTCTTTGCGCATCACGTTCGGCCTCCTTTCGTCCAGCTCAAGCTCCGGTCAATTACATATGATATTCAGATCCTTCCGTGTATTTAGAGTATCCTTCGTTGTTCCTTTTATATCCATCACGATATTGAATATATTGTCAGCATGTTCTTCTCAATGTGTATGACATCAAGATTGTGTCGTACCAGATGCATTGACCAATACATCGAGCTCCCAAAAGATGCTTTTCATTGTCCACTTATGCTTGCTACCATACCCATCCGGGAGTGACAACGATACTCCAACAGAAGGACCAAACTCTTCAACCTATTTGCGGATCTATTCTCCCATTAATCTTGGCCGTGCAACATTCCTTGTCACTCAGTTCTTAGTGAACACTTTCTTCCTACCGTGCAGATGGTCCAAGGGAAGGAACTGTCTATGGCAGTCAAAGCAGCACGCCTTCCTACCGTTTTGCAGGTAAAATGAACATATGTCTTTCATACAAACTGGACATCGCATAACACCAGTGGAACTCCATCTAGACGCCATTCCACAAGCGAGTAGGTGCTTACACTCCACATCAACACGGCGTGCATTGGGAATATCTCGCTTCTCAGTGTCGCATGTCAGTATACCTACATGTCGCAGATTCTGCAACTCCCCAATCAGTGGCTCCAGGTAAACATCGATGAGATGTTTTGAATTGGAACGACTGGGGATCACCATCATCACGACATATACTCAGCACTCATGCACATTCCCAATGGGAGATTGTACGGTGTAAGTATAACGGGCCAACATGAGTACGTATGACCGTACTCTCCGTGCGTTGCGAGCCCATCCGTGCACAAACCTAGTCTACAATTACGGAGCTCTACTGCAAAATGAGGAAATGTCCGGTAAAAATGCCTCAATGCATCTGAATCGGACGGATGGCACATGGTTCCCTTTTCCGTTTGATTGTTGGCATGCCATGTTATTTGCTCGGCAGTCGCTTCTGAAACGTACAACCTATGCAGCCAAGGGGTAACCAGCAGGTACATAAGAATGGTATACGATGTCTTTTTGTGATTAGGATTTTGCTCCCTGGTTGACTTGTACCTAGCTTCTCTCCAAACCTTGCAATAGTCCAGATCAATGTTGTCCTTCTTTTACAACATGTAGCCATTTTTACACACATCAATATTCTGAATAGGTAAACCCAAGTTTCTTAACAATTTCTTCATACTATAGTAATCTTGGGGCAGGGTGTGGTTGCGGGTCACTATATGATTAGCCCATTGGGATATTTGGTCACATATATGTTGAGAAAATGGCCAATGACCTTGATATTCAACAACTCAGCAACAACCTCAATTGAGATTGGGTGCAACCATTCCACAATGGTTGCTCAACTGCATGCACTACATTGTGAAACTGATCTGCCAACCCAAACACATAATCGTACCACCTACCATAATATAAACTAGGCCCTATATTAGTAGGACACGACCTTGTACCTTTATGAGGCACACCATCCCGATTATACTTAGAAGACCAGACAGCGGGCTTGGCGGCATAAAAAACCATTCTCTTTGTCGAATCCATCTCCACGGCATCACCACCAAGGCATACTGGTACCCTCCATAACATTAGAAATGGGAGTTTGCTCCTCCTACAACTAGGCCGCGGTGATGGCCTCAAAATACTCCTACACCCTCTCCCACCATGAGAAGTCCAATTATAATACTCCGGCATAAAATCTTACATAAATAAGTCAAAATTTACGTCGTCCGTGCTTTTGAAAATTTCATTTTTGCACTTCCAAAAAGGACACTTAATTTTCTCACCATCCATATATGCATGTTGACTTGGGTCATTCTATAAATGTAGCAACACCATCCTCAACGGAGTAAGACCCGCCCTATTTCAAAGATTCTTCTCACACATGCCTATACTCAACTGTCTTAACATGAAGATGAGTCCTACACAAACACAGAAACACACACACATATATATATATATTATAACATTAAATTTAATTGATAAAATTATAACAAATATAATAAATTGACAAACAAAGTGTTAAAGTTGTTACCTGATCAAAATAACTTCAAATATCAATAAACTTTGAGATAGGTTGACGAACAAGAGTAGAAAAATATTTGTGGGATAGTGAGAGATCAAAAAAATTCGAGAGAGATTGAGGAAATAGAGAGAAATTAAGAATTGAAGAACATAGTGACCTTAAATGGAAAGAGCACACATATTTAGATGTTAAAAATAGCCGTTGATTTAGATTTTGAAACGGTCCTTTCGACAAGTATAGGAACATTTTTTTTAACCGTTGAAATCTAGCCATTGTATTTCATTTGGGACAGTCTCAGTAATACTAAATAAATAATACAAGAAAATAGTTCTAATTTGCACCGAATTTTGGAACGATTGTTGAAACACATTACTTCTTAAATAAAACTAATAATTTGGAATGGTTTTTCGCATAATTGATTAAGGGTGTTTAAAAATCGTTCCAAATTGTATCTCATTTTCGAATACATTTTCTAACTATCATCTTTGGACATCCTTTGTCACACATATAGGAACGGTCAACTCAAGACCGTCCCTAATTCTAATATTATGTTCAAATAGAGTTCCAACCATTTACCGTTTCTATTTTATAATGGTATTTGAATCGAATTTTGTAACTGTTTGTTCGGAACTCATGTTGGAATGGTATGCCTGTTCCAAAATTATAACAAAAAAAAATATAGATCATGACATCATCTTTCAATATCCGTTCATTATGTGTTCCAAAAATCGTTCCAAGATGGAATGGTTTTAGGAACGTGACCATGCCAAATCTTACCTTTTTTTATAGTGTGGTGATGTGCTCTAGCCAAATCCCATCCATAAAAGTGGTTGGCGGAGCACAAGATCTACGATCCGATCATAGCACAAGAAATGGGGTCCGCAAGTTTTTTAGTTTTACAAGCTAGCTTAAGGTACTATCACTTTAAAAAGGTGGAATTTGGAGCGAGTTTAGGAACAGTTTTTTTGGGTTTGGAATGGTTTGCAGGACATCGAACTTATTTGGGGCGATTTTTGGAACGGTTGGAAATTCATCCTTACAAATGGCGTTACAAAATTTTAGGAACGGTTCTGGCAAGACCATTCCTATTTGTGAAGGAAACTGTAACACACTACGAAAAACGTTCCTAATATTAAATTTGTAAAGAAAAATTTTATTTTCAATTGGAAAGATTTTAGGAATCATCAGTCGTATTTAGGAACACATATATAAAACCGTTTTAGTAATGATATTAGCAACGGTCTTTCTGATAACACATACTTAAAATCGAAATAGCAATGGTATTAGGAACAGTCAGCCACTATTTAGGAACACTTATTAGAAATGATTTTAGCAATGGTATTTGGAACAATTAATGCAGTTTAGGAACAGGGGTTTGGAACTATTTTAGTAATGGTATTTGGAACAATCATTTATTTAGATTTATAACACACTACTAAAATCGTTCCTAATTTTTTAATTTTTTAATTATATTTTATAATGAATTCATATATTTAATAAATCGTAATAAATAAATAAAATTATATACTTTAATATATAATAAAATTAAGTTAATAATTTTTTAATTAATTATATTTACAAATTTCATTAATTAACTAAAATTGAAATATAGAAAACACATTATATCAATATAAAAATTATCTAATTAAAAAAATGAAAAAAAATTAAAACCAAATCTAAACCCTCCTTTTCAACGACATCAATATTGTCTTGATTTGAGGCTGAGGGGTCTGTTGAAGGCAATTCTGGAACGTCTCCTGCAAAACATACAAAATTATTAGTACTTCTAACCAAGAATTATTTTTTCTAAAACAAAGAATATGAGTAATCTACATACCGCTACCTCAGCCGCTCTCAGCCCCCTCAAGTGGCCGTCCTCCTTTTTTGTGTAGCACCTTTCAAATAACTCCATTCGCTTGGGTAGCAGATCGAGCTCTGCCTCTCGTAAAAGAAAAAAATAGTTAACATCTTATTTATCAACATTGTCTTCAGTTGACAAATGAAGATGGATAAACCTAAATAATTCTACCGACAAAATTCACTTGATAGGCTAAACAAGCTTAAAGGCATGTGTATCTGTTTGTACATGGTTACAAAGGAACTATATATTTTTAAATAATTATTAATTTTTAATTGTATTTTAATTTGAAATATTACCTCAATATTGTTATTGTTGATATTATTTTCTAAATAATATTATTATTGGAATTATTGATCCAATTTTGTGATTACTGGCATTATTATCTAAAACTATAATTATTAGGAATATTTTCTAATTTTTGATTATTGACATTGTTATGTAAATAATGATATTATTGGGAATATTAGCCAAATTTATGTTAATGTGATTATTATGTAAAAAATTATTAATGGAAATATTGGT